>NW_028234422.1:11761399-11766399 GCF_977035675.1 Penaeus japonicus
AGAATGGAGTGAGATGGAGAAGGCGAAGGAGAGGAAGAAAAAGAGAGAGGGAAAGAGGGTTGAGCCGAAAGGTGAATAGGAAGGAGAGGAGAATTATCATATGAACAATCTACCCTTCTATTTGTCTACACTATCATTGTCATCATCATCATCTTTCTTTTTTCTCATATGCTTGTTATAGTTGTTATCACTATCATTATCATCATCATTATCATTATTAACATTATTGTTGTTATTATTATCATTATATTCTTATCATTATTGTTATTATCATTATTGTCATGATTATTAGGATCATCATTATTGTCATGGTTATTTGGATCATCATTATTGACATTATTATCATCATATCATCATTATCATTGTCATTATTTATATCACTATAATCATTGTTATTATGATTATTTTATTATCATTGTTATTATTACCATCGTGGTCATTATATTTCTACATCATGAACATCAGAGATACTCTTGAGTTATCCATATCAATATTCACCGTTTTCTTTCGTATAAGTGATTCGTATAAGAAATATATACACACATACATATTTTTGATGATTGATAAATTTTAGATGGTAATAATTACGTTTATTTATAGTTGCCATCATTCGGTGATGAAATAATATCTATTTTTTTTTTTTTCTAAGAAGGTAATAGCCGCCATAGACCCGTAAAGGCAGTAGTTATTTTGGCAAAACCTTTTAAGTCTGAATATTGCCACTAGTAAATGGTGCATCTGCATCATTTGTAAAGTATTGCAACAATCGTCTTGTATTGTAAGGGTGATTAATTTTGATAATATGATCTAATCAGGGTTAATATTTCTAGCAATGTAAGCTATAAATATCCCAGAATACCTAGTAAACAATACCAAAGTATTTATCAGAATATTATTAACAAGTCTTTACAAGAATTAAAGAAAAGGGACTTGTTAGAAAACCACAGACGAATACTAAGAGAAAAGAGCATAATTGATTAAATAATCAAAGAATCGAAGTAAAAATAGAGAATGAAGATTGATGACAGGTAACTTTCTAGAAGTGTGTCAGAAGTTGATGTTGCTTATTTAGTTGCAAGGATATAAAGAATTGATTGTTATGACTGCGAGTGTTTGTTCTTCCTGTTCTTTTACTTCATCTTCTTGTTCTTTTTTTTTTTTGTTTTTCCTTAGTCATTTTCTTTCTTTTCTTCTCCTTTTCCTCCTCTTCTTTTTCTCCTTCTTTTCCCTCTTTTGCTTCTTCTTAATCTTCTATTATTACTACTACTTCTTATTTTTCTTCTACTTCTTCTTCTTCTTATTCTACTTCTTTTTATTTTTCTTCTTCTCCTTTCCTCATTCTCCTTTTATATTTTCCTTCTTTACCGTCTCCTTATTGTCATTACAACTATGTATTTTTCTTCTTCTAATTTATTTATCTATTTATATATCGATTTATCCCATTCATTACTTCCTCTCTCTATCTTTTTTCTTTTTTTTTTTTTCTTTTTTTTTTTTTTTTTGCTAAATAATGAAACAGAATGAGTGTATACGAGAAGGTTGGGTAATGATAGATCTATCATATTTTGCTTAATAGTTAATTAAACATATTAGCTTTCTGATCTTCTGTGATGTTGCATGCATGATGTCTCGACGTCCTTGAAAACCACTAAGCAGGGCACTCGGGATGTTCTCTCAACCTGGAAAAAATATATATATTACAAAAATTACCTTCCTGTATGTTACATTTATTTTTTTTTTTTTTTTTTTTACGGGGCTCTAAGTCCTCTCTCTCTCTCTCTCTCTCTCTCTCTCTCTCTCTCTCTCTCTCTCTCTCTCTCTCTCTCTCTAAGAAAGGTACTGCTTTGATTAATAGATTGTTTCCAAAGACGTATTCTGTTCATGATAAAGTATGCTGTTGTTGCTCGATAGGAACGAATATGCAAATGACCTTTTGATTTTACAGTTTCATTAGAATTACGCGATTCACATATTGGTGATGCAGGTGTAATATCATTCCTATGTAAACCTATGATAAAAAACGGTGTGCTAAAATAGGTAACAAATTACCGCCAGGAAAAAATATGTACATATAATTTCCTGTACATTTTTGAGAATATTGTTGATGGGCCAAGCAAAAGTAGTCTAAGAAACTCAGGTCGTACAACTAGGCCTGAACATGATCTCAGGACACATACCATACATATTAATTAGCAACTAACTAAGTACTAAGTATCATGTTTACAGTACTAATGATTATGCAATAAAAGTGCCAAAGTTTATTCCGCAATACTTGGAAATGCCACTGAAATGCTAAACATCACCTACAGAGCTACCACTCCCCCAGACCGCCGAGCAGAAGACCTACAACCGTATTCTAAGTCCCTAAGCGTGCCGTGTACAATGTACATGACATGAACATGCCGCGTTTGCTATTCTAGAAGCGCGGGTTCGTGTAAAAAGTCGTGGCAAAGTCGTGGAAAGTATTGGAACAATCGTGGAAACTCCGTGACAAGGGGGTAGGCTTACCACGATAGTTACATGGGTGAAAAAAATTATATTTTTACTGTTTTTTTTTGTTTTTTTTTCTTACCAATACTTCATATGAGCATACTACATTTGGAAAGTAATATCTATATTGGATATATTAGGCAACATTTCCTTTTAGGAAAACATGGATTCTCTGCTGAATTTGAGTTTGTTTACCTTATGGCGGACTTTTCGAAGGAGAGTGAAGTTAAATGAATGGTAAAAGTATATAATTATATGATATATGTATACATTAAATCTATATGTATGATATATTAAAGATACGCATATATGTACAGTATATACAGAGACAAAATAAGAAAGATCTATTCATAAACACACGATCCCTCTCATCCCGTTTGTTTTGATCGACCGTAGAGTGAATTACCAACGGCGCGTTCGTGAAATGGTTGTCAATTCTTTAACTAGGAACAAGCACAACGACTGATTCATACCATCATCTTTTATTAGTGCTACTTATGATTGTAGTTTGTCATGAATTTGTCGTTTGGACAGTGCCATTCATCTGAAACATGTTAACTTTGGAACGGCTGGTAAACCTGAAGCAGCTGACGCAAACGTGCCACGCTTTTGCATACTAGAATACCGCATTCAAGACATGGACACAACATGAACATGACATGACGGTTAAGTGCACTGTAAAGAAAATAAATAGATTAAAAAAAATAAAGAGAGACTTGCTTGGGTGGATTCAACAGAAATATGGAAGTAGATATATGAATAAATGGATGATTATCATAATGACCAAGTTATTTTTCAACTTTCTTTTTTTAGGCTCGGTTGAAGTGAAACGACTACGTTGTAGGGAAAAACAAGGTAGCACTGATGCCTTTTTTTATATAAAAATCCATAGTATATTCCACTAAGTCTAAATATATACAAAACGAAAAAAATCGGGAAATTAAAAGACGTGAAAGAAGAAACACAATTATCATTTGTATCTTTAGGATAGTGTGGATTTCTGAGGACATGCAATGTTTCAATTAGCTTTTTCCGACTTGTTTCTCTTCATGTTTACTTGGCCGTTCTATCAATTAACTTTTTTTTTTCTTTCTTTCTTTCTTTTCTTTCTTTTTTTTTCTTTTTTTTTTCTTTTTTAGATTAAAAGAAAAACAACGAATTCTTAATATTACTGATCTGTGACTCACCATGGGCGGTCTGCAAACAAGAAGGAGCGACCCTGAGGTCCTTTGTCGAGGCTCTTCAGGGCTGCCATCTCGGTGTCGCTAAGGGCGAATTTCCAAACCTGGCGGTCGTAAAATCTCTTATTAATGTGTGAATTTGCGTTCTTGTTCCGTTTGGGAAAGCTGTGTAATTTATATTAGATGTATAACTTTTGTTCCCATGAGACTGTCCCGCTGCGGCCCGTCCACTCACGTCGTTGTTGGCGGCGATGCGCGAGGGCGTGACGGACTTGGGGATGGCGATGATGCCCTGCTGGACCAGGAAGCGAAGGAGGACCTGCGCTGAGCTCACGCCGTGCCGCTCCGCCACCAGCCGCACCACGGGGTCCTCCAGCAACTCCGGCACCTCGTGCCTGCGAAGGAGAAACAACTTGCATATTGCAGATTTAGAGTACATAATCAACAGTTGTATTTTTCGATGTTTATGGTATATTGTATTGTTCGATGTTTCGAATAGATGCAATGGAATTCTTACTTAAATCTCAGCCGAGTCATTTGCTTCCGTCCGGGGGAACCCAAGGGAGCGTAGGCAGTAATGGCGATGTTGTGACTCTTGCAGAACTCTTGCATGTCTTGCTGCTGGAAATGAGCGTGCAACTCAACCTGTAGAGGAATAGGAGGTGTATGTCTGTGTATACACACACATATATATATATAGAGAGAGAGAGATGGGAAGCACTGTCGCTACTTTTAGATTTTTATACTTAAAGATGTATAAAGAAAAAAGTACCGAATATATACACTGTATGTATACATATTCGTGTGTGTGTGTGTGCATATATATATATATATATATATATATATATATATATATATATATATATATATATATATATATATGCACACACACACATACAGATTCTGTATACAGCCCTCAAATGAAAACAAGAAATGCCCCACCGATTCCCTCAACGCTGCACCTGTCCCTCACCTGGTGCACGGAGGGCTTGACCTTGGCGACGGCGCAGATCTTCCTCATCTGTGGGATGCTGAAGTTGGAGACGCCGATGGACCTGGTCAGGCCGAGCGTCTTCATCTTCTCCATTTCCTAAAAGGCGAAGTGCATTTTTTTAAAGCTTAATTGGGAAACGGGCAATTCGTGATGCTGGCCTTTTATTCGTGTGTGTGTGTGTGTATATATATATATATATATATATATATATATATATATATATATATATATATATATATATATATATATATATATATATATATGTAGTTATATATATGTATATGTATATATATACAGTACTGGAAAAATTAATAGACAATTCTGGCCATTCAACT
>NW_028234422.1:11771399-11778899 GCF_977035675.1 Penaeus japonicus
CTATGTGGGGAATAAACTTATCTTCGTTTTCTCCCAGCACCTGTTTACTTAACACATGGGCGGGCAGGTCGCATGGTGTTGTTAATAACTAAAGACTTTGTTACTTAGGAATCGCTTCACATGAGCAGGGTTACCAACCGGGTCTCGCAAAATGGGCGGAGCTCCTGTGATTTCTTAGGTGAACTATGTAGGCCTACATATCTGATTATCTCAAGTGGATCAAGTCATATCTAGCGAGAATAAAATTCAAGGGTTATGTGTAATAGATAAGATCAGGTCGTACCAAAGAAGCAAATTTGAAATGGATTAAATACCTTAATTAGGGAGAGAGTAAATGATATCGGGAATTAACTGCAAATTTAACTTAATGCATCAAGTTGATGATTTTGAAAATAAAACGTTCAAAACACATATGGAAATTGCAAAGAATTTAAAATAAGGCAAGTTTATAAAAAAAAAATATTAAAACGACACAAGGAAAGCGCAAATTATTTAAATTTAAAAGGCACGTGACACGCACCTCCCAGCATCCAAGTCCCACAAGAGGCATGCGACCTCCACAGCTCAGAGTGACTGCCTTTTCCATGCTTGTGCTGAAAAAGGTACATGACTGAATTCTTTTTATAAATATAAATATAGTGCTCAGTTTACTGAATATGTATATTTTTCCTTGGATATCTCTCTCTCTCTCTCTCTCTCTCTCTCTCTCTCTCTCTCTCTCTCTCTCTCTCTCTCTCTCTCTCTCTCTCTCTCTCTCTCTCTCTCTCTCTCTCTCTCTCTCTCTCTCTCTCGTCATCATAACTATCTGTGTTTCTGTCGACTTTTGTATCTGAATTCACTTATGAGTAAGATAATGCATTACAGAAAGAGAAATGGAATCTAAAGATAACTTATCAGTAAGACAAAAGTCAAGATCTGTATGAAGTATTATTCTCAATCAAATATGCTATCTCTTGCTTTGTCATTTCCTCCTATCGCACAGATATTTATGTATGACAAATGCAGTGTCATGCCTAATCTAGTTTGTTTGTTTTTTCATGGAAATGTGGATGTACTGTATATTTCTGCCATAGCACTCAAGAAAAAGTACAATATATTATTCCATCACGTTTTGATTGCATCAGATAAATGTTAAAAAAATGTTTGTGTGAGTATTACCTTTCATACAAGTAAGACAGTTTAAGTTACTGTTACAATTGTTTGTTATCTTAATATATTCTTTGAAAAGTGTAAAAGTTCGCTAGTATACTAGCGAATACTCCCTACGTATATTCAGAGCATCCTACCTGCCTAGTTGACTGTCGTCGAGTGAAGAAAGCGCTCTGTCTCTCAATTGGTTCCCGTGCCTCTCTATCTCTTTCTCTCTCTCTCTTTTTCTTGTTCCTTATCTGTTCATCCCCTTGAACATTTACGCTCCACTCTCTGAGATTTCTTTGCATTGGGGCATTTTGAAACGCATCATGTAAAGGAGCACCTAATAAGAATAAAACCAAACGTCGTATGCACACACGAAGAGACAAACGGTACACCTTGAAGCATGTGGTGCGGGACAGAGAAAACGTTCGTAAAGTTCGTGATGTCGGCTCACCAGGTCAGAATGAGACTGCCGTTTTGTATCTTTAGATAAACCTTTTTTGTGGCGTCAAGTAGATGGACCCTTAGGAATAGATGATTGTTTATGAGATACTTGTCATTCAAAAGAGAATGTTTGTATGCCTTCCTATATGTCTTTGTGCATATATACATAAATATGTAGAAATAAATGTATATAAATGTATACAATATTAATGAGAATTATGATGGTAAGGAGGATGATATACATTTTTAATTACATTCTATTTTTGTTTTAAAATGTATTTGAGATTTCTGCTATGCTAAGAATATATACGAATACATATGAAAATATATACAGAACAAACAGCACGTGATGCCATATCACAGCATCAGAAGATATTCCTCAAACAGATTTTAAAAAAAAGTTACTTTAAAATCTTAA
Source organism: Penaeus japonicus (assembly GCF_977035675.1). Classification (NCBI taxonomy): domain Eukaryota; kingdom Metazoa; phylum Arthropoda; class Malacostraca; order Decapoda; family Penaeidae; genus Penaeus; species Penaeus japonicus. The sequence goes on from NW_028234422.1 coordinate 11,773,396, forward strand.
ACCTTCCTTTTGCCCATTACCCTCACCCTTATAGAATCAGCGTGACTCAGCTTTTTTTCCCGGACAATAGAAATACGCACTCATCCCTTATTCTGGAAGGTCACTGTGGGATGTTGTGCCTCCGAGTCCCGCTGTTACGCAATAGAGCCGTTCGGTTTTATCGTTACGCTCCCTATTGCCTTTTTCATGGTCCCTATAATCACTTGTAATTTATGGAGCATTGTTTATCTATTTGTCCATTATGAATAGCAATGAAATGGGATAGGATAGATCTGAATATCAATTCGTTATTTTTAGGTAGCCTGGAAATATGAAATGAGTGTAGGTTTTTCAAAACAGCGATTACTTTTGAAAGCACTTTAATTTTCCAGTGTCTTTATAAAACATGTTGAATGCATATGCTACAATTGTATATCGTTGACTCTAGATAAGATGGGAATGCCTTACATATTATTACAGTTATTACATATGTATATGTATGTTTTAATTGGAGGTGCGTGTGTGTGTATATATGTGTATGTATATATATATATATATATATATATATATATATATATAGATAGATATATATATATATATATATATATATATATATATATTATTATGTATGTAATATATATATATATATATATATATATATATATATATATATATGTGTGTGTGTGTGTGTGTGTGTATATATATATATATATATATATATATATATATATATGTGTGTGTGTGTGTGTGTGTGTGTGTGTGTGTGTGTATGTGTGTGTGTGTGTGTGTGTGTGTGTCTGTGTGTGTGCGTGCGTGTTTGTTTATGGATGTAGATACGTGTGCATGCACTGCGTATGTATGTATACGCATGTACAGTTCATGTATATTTTATTTTTGGTGGAAAAGAAGCGAGGTGGGCATGGGGGGGGTGCAGTGAAGGGATGGGGCGAGTGGCGTGATGACAAAACGTATGACAACTCCTATGAGCAATGACCTGTAGCCTTTCGATCCTCTTTAATGGGGACATTCGGGGTGATCTGCCAACCTGGAAATAGATAAGAAATTATTTAATCATATATCACATTCGCATTACGTTAAAGCAGGAGTATAAATTATTTTGGCCTTTTGAGAGGTCTAAAAAAAAGCATTGCATTCATAAAGCCAATTCTGCGTCCACAGAGCTAGTTTTACATATCACGCACCTTCATATATCTAATTTTATTGCCCTATCATTCGTTCTCTTCATCAGGCCACCTAACGTCTTAGATAAATGAATATATTGCAACGTCAGACTGTTACACCACCGCTCTACGACTCACCCTGGGCGGGTTGCAAACACGAAAGTGCGACCCTCAGGGCCTTTGTCGAGGCTCTTCAGGGCTGCCATCTCGGTGTCGCTAAGGGCGAATTTCCAAACCTGGGGACCGTAAAAACTCTTATTAATGTGTTCATTAATGTGTGGATTTGCGTTCTTGTTCCGTTTGGGAAAGCTGTGTATTTTTTGAACTTGTATTAGGTGTATAACTTTTGTTCCCATGATACTGTCCCGCTGCGGCCCGTCCACTCACGTCATTGTTGGCGACGATGCGCGAGGGCGTGACGGACTTGGGGATGGCGATGATGCCCTGCTGGACCAGGAAGCGAAGAAGGACCTGCGCTGAGCTCACGCCGTGCCGCTCCGCCACCAGCCGCACCACGGGGTCCTCCAGCATAGTACTGAAGAAGGTGAAAAGAATAAGAGAGAACAATTTAATGACACGACAAAAAAAAAAAAAAAAAAAAAAAAAAAAAAACGCATCCGATATCACGAAGATCGTTTCGTTTTGGTTTGTTCTTTAAGCTTTTTGTTTGCATTTCAAGTTAACAAGCTATCTTTCTTATCCTTCTACACTGCTATTGGTTTGCCTGAGCCTTTTGAGTGTCTCGAACGAAAAGCTCACCAGCCGCTCAGGTTTTTCCGCCCGGGGGAGCCCAAGGGGGCGTAGGCAGTGATGGCGACGTTGTGACTCTTGCACAACTCTTGCATGTCATACTGCTGGAAATGGGCGTTCAGTTCGATCTGCAGGAGACAAGGTGAATGTTTGTATATACATGTAGGTAGGTAGGTGACTAGATAAGGAAGTATATGTTGATACAGATACAGGTACTTTTTATACAGATATGTGATATACGCTCGGATATGTATGGTAACACTCAAAGGAACCAATAGATTTCGTATATATGCATACATGATTTACGTATATATGTAAATACTCAATATATAGACAGTCAGATACACAGAACTACCGATCCAGTGACAGGAAGGTTGGCAGCGCAACTGATATGAACCATCGATTTCCCGCAGGGTTTGTGACCCTCCCTTTCTGGTGCACAGGGAGCTTGTATGGGTGTGTGGGTGTGTGTGTGTGTGTGTGTGTGTTTGTTTGTGTGTGTGTGTGTGTGTGTGTTTGTGTGTGTTTGTGTGTGTGTGTGTTTGTGTGTGTGTGTGTGTGTGTGTGTGTGTGTGTGTGTGTGTGTGTGTGTGTGTCTGTGTGTGTGTGTGTTTGTGTGTGTGTGTGTGTGTATGTGTGTTACATCATGTCTGAATATGCATAAAATGCAATCCACCTAAACTCCGTCATTAAAATAAAGGACCCATTTCCAGCGGCGGTGACCTCCTCACCTGGTGCACGGAGGGCTTGACCTTGGCGACGGCGCAGATCTTCCTCAGCTGTGGAATGGTGAAGTTGGAGACGCCGATGGACCTGGTCAGGCCGAGCGCCTTCACCTTCTCCATTTCCTAAAAGAAGAATTACACCTAAATTTTGCTCTAAATGATTCAGTCAAATATTACGAATCAACTGAGAACAAAATTAGTAATCAAGAAGGAATAGAGTAAATGAACATTTAAATCAAACAGCTATACATGTTCATGCAAACTACTTGAAAAAAAAATCTATGTATAAAACAAAATTTAAAAAACACATACCTTCCACACGGCAATGAGGTCAGTCCCAAAATCAACGTTAAGTTTCCCATCAACCACGGGGAAAACATCGTCCTCATCTTTGCCCTGCAGAGAGAGATAAAGCATCTCCATCAGCTTATCATATCTCTCATTATATAACTATCCACATCATTTCCTTCGAGACATCCAGTTGATTATCAGCAATAGCGAAACTGGCTAATGATAAAGAGTCTAAAAAAAAGTGTTAAAGAAATGGCACAAGAGAGAACACAAACTGCCCTTACAATCAAGCCGACGGGGCCGTGGACGAGGTAGAGGTCCACGTAGTCCAGCTGCAACTTCTTCAGGGACCTCTTGAGGAACTTCTCGACTCCGCCCTCGTTCATGCCGATCATGGGAAGCTGCGAGGGGGGGGGTAAGAATTAAGCAAATGATTTAAGTTCTTATAGAAAAAAAATCTTTGAAAGTGCAGTTCAGTTGAATAACAAATTGACTAAAAAGCATTAACACTACCTCACTCAGTGGTACAACTTATACATACTCCAACCTTATGTATATATATCTATATATAGATATACATATATACTCCTCGTTCCCCTAAACTCACCCCTTCCCCTCATCCTCTGCCCCTCACCCCGGCCTCCCTCACCTTAGTAACGACGAAGACCTCGCTCCTGTTCTTGCCCGTCTTCGCGAGCCAGTTCCGGAGGCCGGCGCCCACGGCCTCCTCGTTGAGGTAGTTGTAGGCGGTGTCGATGTGGCGGTAGCCGGCGTCCAGCGCCGCCTCCACCGCCTGCGTCACCTGCTCCGGGGGGGACTGCGGGGGAGGAAGACAGGAACCGCTTTGAGATCGTGTAAGTAGGTGAAGGTGCCGGGATGGATCTCAAAATTTGCTTTCTTCACTGAGTGAAGAAAACCTTCAAGTGAATCGAGTGAGGAACCTCTTTGGACTTCGTCTTAGAGTGTGGAGGCATGTTCTTTAAGACTGATTCTGATATTAGCTCATGATTGACAGATCTTAAACCGCCCTTTTGGCCTTTTAGGCACGGAAGGGACAGCTCACCAGGCGAGGCGAGTCCGACACATACCTGCCAGCATCCGAGCCCCACAAGAGGCATGCGACTCCCGCAGCTCAGGGTGACTGTCTTCTCCATGACTGTGCTGGAAAAGGACACGAGATGTAAAAGGGCGACGCGTGACGAAGGAGGGACAGTGAAGCGTACTCTTCATACAAATACATCATTATTGAATATATACACATTGGGCATTGATGCTGACCCAGAGCAAAAGGGAGACATTGAAATGCAGTTCTTACATAAACAAAATGCATACATAAACACATACACATTTACTTGTCTCTTTTCCTTTCCATCTCAACCTGTTTCTTTTTTGACAATCACCGGTTTAAAAATGAATACAATTTAAAAAGAAAAGTTGATAAGTGACAATTATCAAGGTCTGCCTACTTTATCCACTCCCAAAAACTCTAATCTTGGCTTGTCATTTCTTCCAGACTCATGTAAATTAATCTGTAATAAATACAGAATTTTGCATTAACTGAAAAGTTAATTAACATTAGACTTTGCCTTTACTTGGCACTCACAAAAGAACATTTTCGTCTTATTCTATCAGCGTGTGTGTAGTGGTATCGGTTGTAATAGTTGTGGTAGTGGTAATAGAAATTAAGCTACCATGTCATTCAGTTTTATTTGCATTGAATGTTATTACCACGAATGTATAATAATAAGCATTGTATATCATACTAATCCCATGCATTTCAGAAGAAAACAAAACTGGGAAAAATTATCCTATTCATAAATAATGAACATTTTATACATCCTGTGATGAAATCCGACGCTCATTACGGAGAGTTCTAACATATTCCTTTGTAAAGCACAAACACCTTTTCACATTACCGGCTAACATTCCTGACATGTAGCAGGATATCCTACCTAATAAACCTGTTATGGTGAGAACACTATATCTACCACTCTTATCATATAGCAGAACACCTTACCTATCAGTCCTGCTATGTTGGGGAACATCATATCTAACACACCTATCAAGTAGCAGAACACCCTACCTCACAATCATGCTATGTGGGGGAACACCATATCTAGTATTCCTATCATGTGGCAGAATATTCGAGCTAACAAATCCATCATGTGGCAAGACACCATACCAAGCAGTCCTATCATGTAGCAGAACACCATACCTAACCCTACCTACCTTTACGGTGGACGAACGTCGACTGATTACACCGTTCTCTCTCTCCTTTTTATTGCTGCGTGTCCTTGATCTGTCACCGTCTTCCCTTCCGGCATCACGTCGTTTCTCTTCGTGGTTATATCTATTTCTATTTAACATTTTTATTTTCCCTGTTTGTGTTTTCTTGAGTGTGTGTGTGTGTTGTTGTTGTTGTTGTTTTTTTAAACATAGTAATATTCTTTTGTATATCTTACGTGGTATAGGTGACTCAGCAGTCAGCCTCTGTAGGCCCGTATGTCAACACACCGAGTCAGAGTGAGGCTGCATGATCTCTCGGCCAAATTCTGATAACGATTTACTCTGACAGAGG
>NW_028234422.1:11786399-11808899 GCF_977035675.1 Penaeus japonicus
TATTGCAATGTATGATTCGGTAATTATTGCAATCTTTTTATTTTCAGGATGTCAGATCACCCCGAATGCCATTTGTAATAACTTGTTTGAAAGGTCAGATGTCGAAGGCATGTGTAGTGACAAATAAATAATACAATATGTAAGATATCTTTCATTTTTGTACAATATAATCTTGGTTATAGCAATTATTTTTTTTAATCAGGCTTTAAGGGGCGTAGTTCAGATTTGTGTGTGTAGTTTGGATATGCAGATATTATAAATATCATTATTTTTTATGTGTATATTTCTATAAAGTTATGCTACATTACATTTCCTGTATCAAAAATGTTTCGAAATCAGTGCTCCCTATTCATGGTATATTTCATATGTGCATATATGTAAGTATACATGAATTGTGCATGTGTATGTGTTCGTGTTCGTGTACGTGTACGTGTGCGTGTGTGTACGTGTACGTGTACGCGCACGTGTACATGTACGTGTACGTGTACCTGTAATTGTAACTGTATGTGTACGTGTACGCGCATGTGTACGGGTACGTGCATGTTAATACACTCACGCACAGTTGTAGCGAAAATCAGCAGAGCAGTGGTGCCAGATTGCCGAAATTCGTCCGCAAACGGGAAAAAAACAACGATTTGTGACGTAGGAGGTTAAAGAAATAACTTGGAAATGATTCATCAGAGAAAAATGGTCCTTTTGGGTCTCCCGGACAAGGCTAGTTCGAATCCTTCGTGTAAAAAACATGGCCTACTTTCTTAACTTCTGTATTCTTTTATAAATTGGATGTAAAAATAGATCGTATTTTGAAATCCTCCTACTTTCTTTAATAATACGAGATATCTACTTTTCCGTAGTGTTTGTACCTGAAATTACAAAACAAAACAAAATCACTGACTTAGAAAGGTACCCCCTATATTTATGATGAGAAAACTGCGGAAAATAAGTTTGCGGTAATCTGACATCACTGCAGTTTCAGTAGCAAATTGGCCACGACTGTAAATGGCTAATGCAAATAACAAAATCAGCAAGTGTGTAATACATTTGAACTGAGAGACACATTAGGCACATAATGACTTCGAAATGCGAAGGCACACTGAATTTGTAAATAGACCAAATGTGGGATTTTTTTTCCTGAGGTAAAATTCTTATGGTCTCTGACCGTGCGGGTACAAGCAAGATTCACATGTGAATCTAAAGCCGCGTCCACACGAGCGGGCAGCGCGGTTGGCAGGCAAATTCTGCACGGGCCGCCCGTGAATGTTGTCCACACGACCGAGGGTCGAAGCTCCAGCTACCGGGCACCACCTTAGTGATTTCGCTCGACGGGCACTCGGGCAATTTGATCGTTTGCCCGTCAAATGTGCCCTTTAACACATGCCCGCCGATCCGGCCCGCCGATCATGGCCGCTCGTGTGGACGCGGCTTTAAGCACAGGCTATGACGTCAGAAGCGAGAGGTTTCAACAGTGTTAGCAGAACGACTAGTTGTCACGCGGCTGGTTTTGCCCACCATCCCCAAGTGTCAACATCATCCACGAGCACTTGTATGGTTATCCTGTGGTTGCCCGCACGGGCGGTCGGTCGGGCGCTGCCCCTCCACTCAGGCCTCGAGTGCCCGTGACCTCGAGTATTACTATTCCTCGACATCATTCTTGTATCATATAACACTTTATCCGAGTTTATTCCTGAATTGTTTCATTCTAATCATATGATAATTAATTCTTTGTTTAGAAGTTCACTTTTTATTCTCTTTCTTCTACTTTTCGCAGAGCATTATGGCATGTTTCCAATTTAAGTACAAGAACTACGCGGTCTACTAGGTTCTCATTATGTATGTGCACGCGCGCATTCGTGTACATGTACATGTACATGTGCATGTGCATGTGCATATGCGTATGCGCGTGTGCATGCACATGTGCGCATGTGGATGTGCAAGTGTACATGGGTGCATGAGTGCGTGTGCAAATTCATGCTCCTCAATTATATATTTTATGCCTGCCGGCGATTTCGTGATGTCTGCCTCCGCCTGTGGCTGCAGACAGAAGCCAGGCGACGGAACTGGGTCATTCGGCACATTTTTTTTTTTTTTTTTTTTTTTAAGGAGCCCGTTGTTAGCCTTCGTTTTCTCGATCATAATCTTTTAATACAAAATATAGTACACAAAATTGTTTTATAGTAGAACAGGAAATCAAGGTTCATGAACTAACTTTTACTAGTGTGATGCCTTTCCTTCTAATTACGATGTACTTTTATGGCATTAGGGTAAAATATCGCTGTTTTTTTGCTACCTTGCGCTACTTTGTTTTGTTTATAAATCCCCTAATGGTCAGTCTGTTCTCATTTTGATTAAATCTTTTTTCTAGCATCTGCTGTGCCGTAATACTTTTCACAATAATTCGCTCAAACTTCTTGACTGACTTATAGGTATTTCTTTCACTGAAATTGACATGTTCATTCTTGTATAAATACGTGACTTTGCTTGATAGCTTTCTTATTTTTCTAGTCTGGCTTTTACGCGCTTTCTTTACAAGATATTATGTTACTTAAAGCTATAATTCCTGTGTAGCATGCTTCATCTGGTGCTACTATTTTTAGAAACAGCGACAGGAGAAGAAAATTAGATATGCAAAACGTGGATTACATTTTCAAAAAATTCTTTCATACAAGAGAAATCATACAAATCATAGCCTAGACTATCTAATGTAACCACCATAATCTAATGTATTTATATGCTTCAAGATGCATCATAAGTAATATTAAACTATGATAAAGGAACCCAACTTGAAAAAAAAACATTCATTCATGTGTTTATAATTACATCCATATCATGTTTCAAAATGCTAACATTCGTTCTAAGGATATTAATGTGACACCCCCCCCCCCCCCCTCTCGAGCTTTAACTTGATTATAAAATGCACTCAATGCAATGTCTACAATATTATAAAAACAAGACTGGAAGCTTCGACACACGTATACATAATATAATACACATAGAACTATAATTTCTCTTAACTTCCTTATATTTGAATCACATTTCGGATAGTACTCTCCTCCTCTAACTAATTAGAATCAGGTCCACTTGTCATCTTCGAGCAAGACACTCAGATATGTTTGATATAAAATTCAGACAATATATTTCAATTTATATTTTAAACAGTTGCCATACAAGAAAGACACCCTCTGTCCCATGTTACTGACATTTATTTTTTAACCACAAAAAGATTCTTCTTTTTTTTTTAGAAGTTAACAAGCAATATAAAAATACATGTCCTATAATATCTGTAGAGTTGATAATCAATTTCAAACTTCTAATCAACAGTAAAAAAAAAAAAAGGTTTAGGCATGCACATAATTACAGATGTTCAACCATTTCCCCTATAAATATAGTCTTTCAAAAAATAATAAAGGGAAAAAAAAACATTAAAAGTCAGTCACATTCAATAGAAAATACTTAAAGCATTGTATCAATGGAAGTCGCACCTCGATAATTTCAACACTATCAAAATATAAAAGGGTTGGGAAGGTTACAGACATATTACAGTAAGTGTCATGGTTACAACAGGAAACAGTTTTCACAAGTCTCTGCTCTTAAGATGTATCTGGTCCACTGGTTACAAGTCCCAAGTCACTTTCTTGTAGATTACAAGTGTGTCCCTTCAGACCTAACTTAACATAACTTACCCTTGACAAAGTTCCCTTTGACTATCCTCTGTTAACATGTGGAAATAGTGAACACAGTATATAATGCATCTCTCAATCTGGAGTTAAAAGCTGCATAGAAAATAAGGTAAACAAAATGTCTTTTGTATTAAAGAAACTCAAGCAACTTCTACTAAAGCAAAAGTTTGACACTGGGTAACATGGCTAGCAGGCACTTCAACATACTTTAAAAAAGTGTAACAGCCATTATTCTCAAATATTGCAAGCAATTCAAGTTTTATTAATCAGGCAACACCAATATCCTAATTCACTAAACCCATCATCAAAGCCATGACAAGGTGGGAGTCTGGATGACAAAGACTATTATATCAGAGGCCTAAATTCATCTTGCATGCATATTTAGAATAGGGCATGGTGAAGTATGAATAATTCATGCAAAATGGAAAAATGGAATAATCTAATTATTCTATACACGTCCTATACCAGTATTGTACTTCGGGTCCCATCCCTTTGGAACAAGGCCCGAACTCCTTGACATCTAGGTTGCCATCTTCAACATTATCATAACTACGATCACAGTTTAGTTTTCAATCGTTATATCTTGAACTTATAAACACTTTGTATTTCATACTTTTAAATCATTAGTATCCAAATGCCTTGACATGAGCAATAACAGCAAGTCTATAAATAATGTAACTTGGACCATGTGTAATGATTGATATAAACACATTTAGGATGTACAAAATAATTCATCTCTTTCAATTCAGGCATGCAGAAAGTGCTATCCTGAAATCTATCCATTGCATGAATGAGATTCGTTTTACCAAAACAATGTATCCATCACACACAAATACAAATAATTTCCTAGATAATGCATTTAATTTGGGGAAACACAGTTCACCTAATAATCTTTATTATTCAACATCAAATGTATACCATATCAAGAATAACTGGTTTCAATCTTTCTCATCCCAAAACCTTATCAAAGCCTTCAACTGACTAAAAGAGATCTTTCTGTCTTGTGTCTTGTGTCTTCTGAATCATCCAAGTTTCCACTATTATCCAATGTTTTATAGTTTGGAGTCCTTGCATTCATTCATTTTTTTCATTATTATTATTTGCAAGGCAAGCAGAAAAAAATAAGTCAAACTGCAAACTTGAGCACTACAGGTGCTAAGCAGATTCTGCTCAGCACACAACACCAATGCCCTGCAACACCTCTCTCTCATGTGGGTTAAGATGTGGGATGAAGACAGGAAAGGCTGGGTGTTGTGCAAAAGTGCTGATGAAGGTTGTGAGATATTGCTGCAAGTCCAAGCTGTACATTGGATCACTCACCTGAAAGGTAGGCAAAAAAAATGAATTAAAAAAACAAACTTGTTAGATACCAAGATCTATCACAAACATATCCAGCAAACAATTTAAAACATCCAAAATTTATGAGAAAATATCCATCCCTAACTTTTAGTAAAGTAAAACCAGCCTTCTAAATGAGACACAATAATCAATCTCACTCACAGCATCAGGGTCATCTTCATCATCCACCGTGTCTGCATCGTAGCTGGGATAACCACTGGCTGGCGGAAACATTGTGGCGAGCGCAGAGTCTCCGTTGGTCTGGCCGTCCTCCTCATCATCCTCCCAGCACTCATCTTCCGATTCCTGCTGTATTGAAATGTAATACTTAATATGTTGTCCTCTTCCATCAGCTCTGAAGATGGGCTAGGCTACAAATACAGGAAAGAATCATGCTTGCTACAGAAAATTATAAAACCAAAGAATACTAAATGAACCAAAAAAAGAGAGAAAGGGAAGGCAAAAGGAGGAAGGAAAAGAGGAAGAGGAGGCTGATGGAGGGAGGGAAGAGATGATGCAGGAAGAGGAGGCTGATGGAGGGAGGGAAGGTAAGGATGCAGGAGGGGAGGGAGGGAGGGGGGGGGAGGGAGGGAGGGAGGGAGGGAGGGAGGGAGGGAGGGAGGGAGGGAGGGAGGGAGGGAGGGGAGGGAGGGAGGAGGGAGGGAGGGAGGAGGGAGGGAGGGAGGGAGGGGGAGGGAGGGAGGGAGGGAGGGAGGGAGGGAGGGAGGGAGGGAGGAGGTGGGAGGAGGAGGAGGAGGGGGGAGGGAGGAAGAGGAGGGAGGGAGGGAAGGAGGGAGGGAAGGAGGGAGGGAAGGAGGGAGAGAAGGAGGGAGAGAAGGAGGGAGGGAAGGAGGGAGGGAAGGAGGGAGGGAAGGAGGGAGGGAGGGAGGGAGGGAAGGAGGGAGGGAAGGAGGGAGGGAGGCAGGAAGAGCAGGGAGAGGAGCAAGAGCTAATCTTTAACTACAAACGGTTTGATTACATACACTTACTTCATCATCGTCCTTCGTCAGATTGGAATCTATAGCATTGGCAAGTTCATTAATTAAAAGCTTGAAAATCTTGATTAACACAGGCACTTGAGTCCACTGTTCAGGCCGCGCAATGCGCTGTGATCGCGTGCGCACTCGGCCTTCTGGAGAGAAGACCTACAAGGAAAAAACAAAAATTAAGTAACGAAAAACTTGTTATCCTTGTCATCCTTTTCCGTCATCTTCATGCACTGACTAATAGCCTCTACCAAACTGATGTTGAAGAACATGAAATCTTTATTATTTGCATTCCCATCAATGAAAAAATTAACTAATAAAAATTCTTAACTAGTGTGAATTCTTATCGCAAACTGTAAACCGAAACCAATTAATCACAAAATATTCTCAAAATTCTGTAGTATTTTCAGCAAATCCACAATATATTTCCTGTAATTGATCTAAAACTTAATTACTAGTGGCAATAATCTACGCACAATAGTCCTCTATGCTTTTTACTAACAGAGAAAGGATTTTCAAAGCAGTTTTCTAACCCACTGATGATAGGAAATGCACTATCCAGTGTGGTTATAATTTCTAAACATTTTTTACACAAACATATCTGCAAGTGGTTAGTCACCAAGGAGTTAATTTAGTAGGCCTAACCTCACCTTTATGTCATACCTGAATTTTTGCAAAAAATTATTTTCATTTCTATTACCATATAATAATCAGTGATAGTAATGATAACATTAGTATTGATAAAGATAGTAATAAAAATTAAAACTTTTTTCATAAAAAATTAAGGAAAGGGGTATACAGCTAAGGTCATGTTGCCTTACTAATTGACTCCTTGGTGACTATGTACTTGTGGAATCACCTATACATTTAAAACAAATTATAAAACAGTGGGCAGTCCCATTCCTGTTGTATATGGCTTAATGCAGTGTCTTTAAATGGTCAACAGATATTAAAGCACAATCAAACTGATTGCAAAGGTAATATTAGTTAATGAACACACCTGATCTCCTTGAACAATGATGTCTTGCAATCTGGTATCATTCGATGTCACACCATGTTCCAGTAGTTTGGCCAGGGCAACTGCACTAACCTGTTTGAATGCAATTTAAAGATATTGATGATTTGCATTTTCAAGGGATGGCGATGAATAATTCAAACAAAAAATTAACAAATAAATGAAGTGCAAAACTAGTGCACATTCATTCATATATTCTATAACCTAAACAATACATCAGTAAAAAAAAAAAAAGGGGGAGGGGGCAGACTGAGACATACCTTTCCTTCATATGCACCAAAGAAAAGATGCTGTTTGGAGCACCACTGAGTGAGAACGAAATGAAGTGCTGACTGTCCCGAGGGGCCAGGAACTCCAGCCAGGAAGTTCAACACCCCATCCAACTGCGAGTGGACTAGCTGAGCATATACCAGCACCAGGTTTTGCACAACTGTTAAACTCTCTGCACCCTGTGTAGAATGAACAGATTTGTAATTAATGAACTAAAATTATGTATCTTTCCTAAAACTTTACAAGGATTAAACCAGTCTCAAGTCTATTCAACCATTAGTTGACCAAACTTCAGCCAAACTGTACTTCACTCTGGGAGAACTTCCTAATATCTCTATCCACCTATTATGGGCTTCCTTTGCTGCTATTCACACTATTTCCAAATACATTTTAGAAATTAGTTTTTAGATTCCACATAATCGTGCCCCAATGATACATTTACAACTTTCTCAACTGTTATAAAAGCACACATTTATCTTTGAAAATTAAATTTATTTCTGGGGTGATCCGGAGAAAACATGAGGAAAGAGAATGCACATGAAGCATATTTTAAGCTTTATACTGTATTCCTTTTCAGGTTTGTCATACATCCTCACTAATGTGTAACTGCATTAACCTTTTAACAACAGATGACGTGATAACATTTCATGGTCCAGCTAGCCTTCCCACCAGATACACAATATCACATCATGGATGAGTCAGCACTCATAGCTGGCAGAGGCCGGGCCGCCTTGAGCATATAGCCCAGGCGAAGCGACGTCTTCGCATATCTGTCTGAACTGAACTGATTGTATGGCCGGCACACCGGGTGGCACATAGCAGCTGGCCACAGCCTCAGCAGACAAATAGCCTGCACATTTCAAAATACCCTGGCGCTACATCCAGGCAAGCTAAAACCGCCCCGTCGTTAACAGGCTAAGTACAACACCAAGGTCCTATCTAGTTTATTTACTTTTTATATATTTTTACACACCTATTATTTACTTTGTATGAGAATGTGCTTGCAAAACCCAGCTGCAGTAGGGGTATAAAACTAAAACAGTAAGACAAATTGGAAGGAAGGAACAAGGAACATTGTATTTCCTTTAATCTCTTCAAATAAGAGGCTAAAATCAGCAAATAATGAAACTCTAAGTGTTATTTGACTTTAACAAGAACCATCATATTCTTATTACAGTATTTGCAAAGAGACATATTATTGTAAAATATTACCTACAAAAACCACAAGGTTACTTACTGCTTTGTAAATGATGGACAGTATTAAAGAGGATGTAAGAAACATAATAAAAGTATTTCATGTATATTCAATGTGAAGATTCACAAACCCTGCATGTGACTTATAATGCTATTTCTGGATGCAGATTCGCCATTCAAATACAAAATGTTTACTGCATATTAATATTTCTTAAAATTACTAAAATCCTTTAAAGTGCACAATGACACCTCCTTACCTGAAGTTTACTAAGGACAGCTCTGAGAAGAAGGTCCAGGTTATCCCCTAAGTGGTCACCTGCTCTTCGGATAAGGACGGTAATGAGGCGGCCCACAAAGGTGGCCGTGTGTTCACTAGTGGCTGGTGATAAGAGCTGGGAGGCTACTTGTACTATATATTGCAACCCTGATCTGCCCTCAGCATCATGATAGGCTAACACCTGAAATAGCAAAGAGATCATAATCACATTCTGTTCCAGGCCTTTAATTTGAATTTAAAAATCAATAAAAAATTACCTTCAAAATTTCTAACTGAAGAACTAATAACACTACCTGATCTGGAGCCACAGAAATATAAGCTCGTAAACATTCTCCTCCATTCTGCAGAGTTGAATTATCATCAGTGTTTAGAGTTCTCTGGACGACAGCAGGAAAGGCTACATTAACGAGGGGTTCACCAAGAGGAGGAGATGAGGAGCGGACCATGACTTCCAACATGTCTAAAGCCACAGCCTGCATACCTGGGGGAACCTGTGGAGAGTGCATGGTTTGTATACATATTCATGTTTATCAGCTTATCAACTTCTCCATTTACATAACAACCTTGAAAAGGGAATACATGTAATAATACTGCACCAAACCAACCATTCTAAATTCAGTGAAAGCCTAATAAATAAACAAACTGAACAAACAAGAATAAATATTGTTTATGTATGCCATGATTTCATAATCTAAGTAAATCTCCCATGAAACATAATGAAAAAATAATACACCTACTTTATCTGTCGATGCATTAAGAATGGAAGCTAGAGTAGGGATGAACTTCGTCTGGAGTGTGGTGGTGCAGCCGGGGTTCTGACAGAGCTCCCGGACCACATCTTGGACGAGGGCCACCAAGACAGGGTCATTATTGGCTTTAATAAATACAGCGAGGCAAAGCGTGGAAATCCGGCCCACGTTGGCTGCTGTGAAGTTGGAGTCAACAGACACAACGATGCAGCAAGTCTCCAGGATGAGCGACAAGACTTCTGAGGATGCCTGGGTGGCAAGAGTGACAAGGCCATCCAAGATGGACGGCAAGTATGGCTGGAGGGCACCTGGGTTGCCACTGCCTTTTAGAAATTCACAGAATCCCCACACAGCTCTGTCACATTCAAAGAAAAAGAAGTACTATAAGTAAATAAAACTAAGTAAAACAAATAAAATCACGAAGGTACATTTAACCAAATGTGAGACGGGTTGTACATGTGCCATGGCAAGGGTGGGCTAAATTGCAAGGTGGCACCTACACATGCCATGGCAATGGAGGTTGTTCTACAATCTAGGTATGGTTTCAGATGGGATAGTTTTCAAACTACAGCAATCCCTTATTTTTCTATATTCTCATTGAATAATAATTATTTCACTGTGCCATTGGCTTAAAAGAAAAACAATCTACCAATTAGCTGCCACCAAAAATTATCACCTGAACAGCTGCTGTTGCCAGATAATTATCAAGGTTTTCTCTGTTTCAACTTCTTAAAATGATCTAAACACACTGTAGATAGCAACTAATTTGTGAACAACAGAAAGTCCTTGTACTGTATTCAAAATATTAGCAATCAGTATATCAGCTATGCCTCTGGCATGTACACATACACCACTGGCAATCTATTGGTCAAATAAAAGGCTTAACATACCTAGATTTCGAAATACACATTCATTCAGCCAGACATTACATGTAAATTTTTCTTTTAAAAATGAATTTCAAATGAATAAAAAATGATAATAATAACTTGCATTATCACAAAAATTAGTATATCACTTCCACTCCTGCAAAAATACATTTTTTTTCAAGTGAAGACTAACCTGACACCAGAAACCTTAATGATGGGGTTAGGACTATCTTTAAGAGCAGACACTGTTGCCTGAAGGAACTGTTCCAACATCTCTGGCGTTATGGCTTGGCCGAACCTACTTCCACACCACAGGGCACGGCCAGCCAGGAAAGGAGATGCTGGAGGAAGAAGAACATCAGCAAAGGTTTCCAATGTTTTTTCAGCAACTAATTCATTTATTTAAATACCAAAAACTAGTACAACTATCTTGTCTTGAGAGTAAACAAAAAAATAAATAAAAACTAGACATGCATATCTCAAAAAAGCAAACTTCTTCAACAACTGTCACTCTTACAAAAGATTTACCCAGTCACATCAATCTTACTGTATGCCGACTGCAAAGTTATTTCATTAAAATAAGGCAGGATTTAAATGAAAAAAAAAAAAAAAAAACTTACAATTAGGGTCCAAATCTGCCAAAACTACAGACTGGATAAAGTTTGTTAGGTCAAACTGCAGCTGTCCCTTTGCCACTTGATCCAAGATGAGGTCACGCACAGAGCCAAGTGCTAACATGACTGCTTCATGAGTTTTCCACCATGCAGGATCCCCAGCTGATCTTTGGGTAGTCGCGCGCTCAAGGTGCCTACCCACAGCCACCACCAGGCCCTGACCACAGTCTTCGGCTAACTCCTGACACAAGGCCTTTGAAGAGAGAATTTTTCATTAGTGAATATATTAGCAATCTCACATTAACATCAACTGAATAAGCAAGCAGTAGTTAATCCAATGACAACAGGTGTCTCGTATATGTGACATGGCAAAAAGTGCGTAGTGCCGGGCGTCGCACCAGTGTGATATCCCTGAAAATCTTTGCTATTGGTCACCTGGCAGGAAATTGGGGAAAACCTTGGGTATATAAAGAGGTTGTTGACCCCCATACATCATTCAACATGGCTCCAAAGAGACAGTGCCAAACGCTCCTCCTTCCCTCCTGTTCAGATGTTGAGCAGCCCCAGCCACCAACAATGCAGAGTTGCCTCCTCTGCCTCGCGAAGACCAACTTCCCTGACTCCTCCTCTGATGGGGAGAGTAGCAGGGACAAATATGTTCCTTGCAAGGCAGAGGAGGACAGTAATAATGGTCCAAGCTTGGAGGACAGGTGGACATAACCCTTGACAGTGACAAGCCATTGTCTACCTTCACCACCAGAGTGTGACGGAGGAATGAACCCGGGACCCTAAATTTCGTTTGGCAAAAAAGGGATAATGTCCCAAAAAGGTTCGGGTTTGCTGGTTCTCCTGGGGTTACGGTAAACCTGAATGAATCCCCCTTAAGATCTTCCAGTCTTCTAGGTATGCAGGTATCTCTTCTCCTGTCTTTCCTCACATGAAGAAGTGGACTCCCATGTCCAAAGAGGAGCTGATGGCACACTTTGGTCTGTGGGTGACGATGGGGTTCCACAAACTTCCCTGCTACCAGGATTTTTTGTCCCATCACCCAACCATTCATGTTGAGCAATTTCCAGACAATATCTCAGGATCGGTTTGACCACCCTATGACCCACCTCTATTTCACGCATCTGGAGGATGGGGAAGAGGTTCCCAAGGACCGTCTGTGGAGACTCCCAACAGTTATAGACACCCTCAACACTGCCTTTGTTGAAACCTTGGTCCCCAAGAAAGATTTACTGGAATCAAGTAGTAGTATGAGGAAAGGGTACACTGTCTTTGTAAACAATTAGTACACTTCCCCATCTCTTTTCCACATACTCCAGTCCCAACAGACAAATGCAGTGGAGACAGTAAGGGTAATTCGTTAGTGGACGCTCTTTGACTTCACAGTGAAAAAGAGGGGCGATGTGGACTAAAGGAGCAACACAGGATTGTTAGCTCTATAGTAGTGACTGTAACGTTGTTACAATGCTCTCTACTGTCCACACTGCTCAGGTCGATGAGGAAGGGGAGCCTCACGTCGTTGCTAACAACAATGTCGGCATGAAGGGTGTCAACATCGGGGACCAATTCTCCGCCTCACATTCCCCCCCTCAGAAGTTGAGGGTGTGGTATCAGATGATCATCTTCCTCTTTGACTTTTCCCTAGTAAATTCCTTCACCATGTATCTGACCATGGGGATAAGATGCCACATGGGGATAAGATGCCCCATATGGAGTTCCACATGGAGTTGGCGATGCTAATGATTGTTGACACATGGTACAATAATCACTCAAGAAACAGAGTGGCCACACGTCCTCCACTTCAGTAACAAGGGCATTCTATCAAGTCCATTCCAGATGGCAAGCATCTTCGCTATCACTGGTGCTCTGCCAGGGTTTTTCGCAAGGCTACCTGCAGCAGATGTTCAGACTGCCATGTCGGTCTGTGCACCTATGGTTACTCTGAGCGTGACTTTCTCTCTTACTGACCCTCGCCCCTTCTTTTCCTTTATATGTCTTTTTTTTATGATGTTCATCTTTTTATATATATAAATATGTACATATGTTTTATTTTTATCATGTTTGTGTTTTGTATTCATTCTTTATAAATAAATATTGTTCTTGTATATACATTTATATATTTTCCCCTAATGATACCTTGCCAACAATGTTTTTGAGCAAAAGAGTATGCTACAGAAAGATTATGAACTTACAACTTGGTTAGAAGTTGTACTTGTCAAAGAAAAAGCTTTCACATATTTTACATATGTCTGCTTTGGCTCATGAAAGTATGGTAATGATATTCCACATAGTACAAAATTATACTTAACCCATTCACGCCTGGGCCGTTCCGGCTTTGCACGGTCGCAATACCGGGGTTTTCGAACGCATAAGCCTAATGCCTCGAGATTCTCAAACACACAAGCCGCAAGCCTGAGCTGCCCGCTCGCTCAACCCGAGCGCCGGGTTTGCCCTCATATTTCATCTCGGGCGTCTGACGCAAAAACCACAAAACGTGTCATCACGTCAACCGGCTCCAATGAGTTAAGTAAATAGTATGAACTTTGGACTCTAGAGTAAGAAGCATTATAACATTGATAAAACTCAAAGTCAACTCAATGTCATCCTTCAGTCAAATCAGGCATTACAGAAAATACAAAAAAAAATCACACAATCAAAAATGCAGCAAATCAGGCTCATATTCCATCAAGTAGCCTGCATGGTCACGTCACAGTACCTGGCATTACACACCAGGTGATATAACAGTCCTAGAGTAGGCGGTAGTCAGCTCTTGCCGGGCCCATAGGCATTGGGTTAATACCATACTTTATTTTCTCATACTTTAAACAGACTTTTTTCTTTTTTTCTTTTTTTTCAAACCAAAACAAGTGGCAAGACATATGCTTACCAGAAGGAGATCTTGAGCTGATATTCTGACAGAATAGGCAAAACTGTCTTCATCTTCATCCTCAACAAAGGCATCTGGATTATTGCTCCAATTTTCAATCTGTGAACAACATAATATCAAAAATTAGTGTTAGGAGAAACTATTATCAAAAATAATATACAATTTCCATTACTGTAGTATTTGTAACCATTAAAGTATCAGATGCATTATCAACTTTAATGTAAAACAACTTTATTGGTTCTAAATCCCTGTTACTGAGGTCTGTCAGATTTGAAAAAATATATATTGTTCAATTCTGAGTGACAGGCCATAAAGCAGCAAAGATTAAGCAAAACACTTTCCAATGATATCAAATTGCCTGTAAAGGACGTACAAATTAACAAATCTAAAACCAAGTGTTATTGAACAGGTTTAGTTGTATCCATTGTAAGAATCATGCATTAACATAGTGCACCCTGTACTCCAACGAGACAGCCACTTCCTGTGTGCATCCGAGATTTATCATATGAAAAAAAATGATCTTGAACAATATTTTCTAATATTTTGCACTTCATAACAACATTCACTCATTTGGGAAGATTTACATGCTAGAAAATAACTGGAGCATACTGCCCATTGCATTGGTAGTTAATTTCATGGTTGGTCACAAGAGTAAAAAATTTGGATTGTGAAGAAATTCCCCCCCCCCCTTTGTTTTTGTTTCAGGACAAGCCAATTGTCTTTCAAAAAAAACAAAAAAACAAGGGACTTGTCCTCTTTTGAAAGCTGTACATTGATAACTAGTGTCTGTATAACACAAAGATCAAAGCGCAATCTGAATCATTCAAACGCCCACAGTAAGCATGCAACTGTCCTGCTACCCGAATAAGATTGAACTGCTTTGCTTCTGATACCCTTAACCCATTCCCATTGGACGGTTCTAATCTGTACAAATCCGGGGCAATTCGAATTATTAATTATTTATTAGCCAAAATAATTGAATACTGCACTACCACGCCCGCCAGCAACTGGCTTTTGTAATGCGTTACACAACATGATACCACCCGTCCTGTGTGGGTTAAATAAGATTAACCTTTATATTCAAGGCACCAATAACCGTATGGGAACATCAGTCATGTAGTTTTCTAGGTTATAAAGGGTTAAATTGTTAGCATAGCAGTGAAGATTACTTTCCTTTTTTTTTATTTTCCCCTTCACCATAAGATTCACAAATACCACAAAGAAATTTGCTTCTTCCACATACCTGATCTTCAGTTATTTGCATATATAAAAGGATGTAGTATATCAAGTCTGCTATTCCTTGCTTGACCATCTGTTTGTGTTTGGTCGTCTCCACAAGGGCATGGACAAACTCAAATATGGTAAACACTAAATTTTCAAAACCCAGAACTTCACCTGAAATTTCAGAGAATAAATCTATGTTAAAAAGAGCCGTTTAAAAAAAGATATATATTATCAAGAAAATATATGAGAGAATTATGATTGAGGAAAGTGTCATTAGCCCCTAGTACATCAATTTTACAATTAATGATATAACATGAATTTAGAGAAGCTTTGGAATACAAAACATCCAAGCAGCAATCACTAGAAAAATATGAGAAAAAAAATACTATATATTATATATATATTATATATATATATATATATATTAATTATATATATATTATATAATATATATATATATATATATATATATATATATATATATATATATATATTATATATATATTATATATATATATATATATATATTATATATATATATATATATTATTCTATATATATATATATTATATATTATATATATTATATATAATATATATATATATATATATATATATATATATATATATTATATATATATATATATATATATATATATATATATATATATATATATATATATATATTATATATATATATATATATAAATATATATATATATATATATTTATATATATATATATATTATATATCATATATATACATCATATACTATACATCATATACTATACATCACATACTATACATCATATACTATACATCATATACTATACATCATATACTATACATCATATACTATACATCATATACTATACATCATATACTATACATCATATACTATACATCATATACTATACATCATATACTATACATCAAATATGATATATCATAAATCATATATATGTAAAAATTTTGAAAAAATGTAAAAATCAAACTCACCATCTGAATCAACAGGATCGTCAGCATCCTCCCGCGCATTAACAGTTGTGTTGACATAAGTATCAGCGCTAGAAGTTAATGTTTGCCATACAGGTCCAAGCACCTCCCCTAGATACTGGCCCATTTGTTTGGGTACATTCTTCATCAACACTGTAAGAGCTGGAATGTCAAGAATACACATTAATCATGGCTGTCCTTAGTTTCTTCTTTTAAGAAGTCACCTTTAAATAATCTGCTTCTGTTCTCACCCCTATTCTTAATATAAAACATCCTCGGGAGATGAAGCTGTAAAAAAAACACAATAAAAAATAAAACAACTAGGTGGATAACTAAGTGGATACCAGCTGGTGTATATTCATGCTCACTATATTCATCTTAGGTCATTCTAAAGTTGCCAAATTTGATTAGCAAGTTACAAGCATCTTTTTAGAGCTTTTGGCCTTGAAGAATCTCCCCTAAGCTTGCTAAGCCTGCCTTAATGTTTTTTAACCCATTCACGCCAGGGCTTATATTTGCATAATGCCGCTCCCACCATAAATGTAACAAGCCCACATAGTGACTAAGCACAATATCTCTCCCGGTGCGATGCTGTGCTGTGCCTCTATGAGTACTTTAACGGGATGATAATTGGATGTTTTTGTATTTGTTTATATTATTTTCACAAGTGAATAAAACTGTGTCTTTACAAATGGAATTCCTGCTATGATTTTGTACCTATATAACGATGTAAAACATGCATTTTGAGGGAGAGATAATGACATGTAAGAATGTCACCCAAGGGGGTGAAATTTTACCATGACGAGATATAATGTCATCCAGAGCGAATGGGTTATGAGTTTTACTAATAATATCAATGTTTCTTTCCTGAAATGGTTATTACACTGTGCTCCATTGATATATTGTAAATTATTGTGCATGTATAGTGAGTTTATAAAAGTTTACATACAATGCAACCATATTTTTGTAATTTGAAATGTATTTCTATGTACAGGCTTTTTTTTATCAAAATTTCAAATAAAAGTGAGAAGGCTTTTCCTAAGAACATCAGATACAGATATTTTTTGTATACTTGGTAGGTAAGTTATAGGCTTTTGTTAGTCTCTGAAATTAGAAATTGCATGTGTTGTAACAATTTAGTAAAATACAGCAAGACTATTCTATTTAAAAAAAAACATTAAAAATATATAAACCTCTTATTACAGCAGTCATACGCAATCAAACATTTCTACCTCATCATTCATCTGACACTTACCACTAAGAATTTCCTTTTTGAGGCCGGAATCGGAAGTGAAACCATCCATGGTCTGCAACCCTTTGACAAGAGCCTGAGTGAAGGCTGGAAGAGTTGGGTAAAGAAGGGTCTTGGCTAAGCTTCTGTTATACTCGCCCATCATACAAATTAGGTTGGCTAAGGTGCTGAAGATCTCTACCGCTCGACCCCTCGTTCTAATGCCATATTTCTGAAAGATGACATAAGGATTGAATTAATTATTCAAATAACTTATCATACATGTCAGAGAACCATTTCTAATGGTCCTGTATTATGAAAGAAAGTGGACTACAAAAAAATATATTTATCATTCACAAACATGCAAAGGTATCCTCAATTAAAGTGAGAGATGTCATTCTTCATAAACAAATCACTTAAAAAAAAAATAAAAACAATTTGGAGAAACTTACATCCTCTTCACAGAAAATGCGATACATTTCAGGCAAGATAACTGGAGCAACTTGCGGTATGTGCTGGTCTGTGAGATCCCGAGAAAACTCAGTCAAGACTCTCATTGCACCGTGTACGGGTGCCTCCTCGCCTGTCTTGAGGGCTGCCATCAAGAGGTCAAACAGACCACACCAATTTTCCGGCCAGTCCCAGTGGGCAATGGCAGATATTGCATATGCTACCGAGGATCTGAAGAAGAGGGTAATATTGTGTCTATTAATGTTATTTTACAATTCAAAGCTCTAAATTCTTAATAATCAGAAGCATTTTCAGTATGAGTAAAATATTTTCAAAATAACCTGCTTTGCTATCATGCTCATACTTAATACCACATACCTGACTTTGCTGATAGGTTCATGCAGGCCATGCGGTAGTAGTTCTTTGATTTTGGCTTTTGCATATTCTGGACACTCTGGGACTCTAAACTGTTGAGAGAAAAAAGCAGTTGTGAAGTAACATACATGAAGTAAAAAGTGTTTTTCTGATTTCTCATATACATTTTTAAATATGCAGACATACACTCTATCATAAACATTCATCTTTTTGTAAACTATTTCATTACTCCTCTATTTTCAGAATGAAAATTATCCTAACACCACCTCAAACTAGTTTTGCATTATACGGTTTCAAAGCAATTTTTCATCATGCATATTAGCGACTGTAAACATGTGAATAAAAAAGCTTTTCCTTTATTCAAACCTTATTTCAAATACACCCATCAATCCATCACACCAAAATTATACATAAGCAAAGATGTACCACTGATCTGTATCTGAATTGTAAATTTAATTTTAAATTTACTTTATCTAATCCATCAACATAAACAGATCTGCTGTAATTGTGACATTATCTTACACAAGTTAAGCAAAAAAATTATACTGATTTCCCTCCTATTTCTTTGTTGTAAATAATTTTAACTTCAATCTGGTACTGTCTGGCAAGTTTCCTCCGGCCACATCCACCATACCATTTCCTCTGTATCCCCTCTTCTCCTTCCCTATGATTCATGGTTACTTTTTGCATGTGTGTAAATATAACACATTTTACCCTTCCTGATTTCCTCTCCCCATCCACAAAACATAACATCATGTATCATATATACAGGTTGGAAACTGTCCATAGCTTTACAGAAATTAATGCATTACATATACTCTAGGGTGCTTGGTGGCAAAAGGGTCTACAATTTTACATAATTTGAATATACACATCTTACTACCATGAAAAATACCCTTCCTGCCAATCACTGTTATACAGTTGGTGGCAGTCTTGACAACAAGCAAGGGGACATCCTCTTGATAATGGATGGAAATGTTGAAATTACCATGATTGTATAAAGGATACCTAGCATCAAGGAGATGCATTATGTTACTATTCTTATCCACTACCAAAGTGCTCATATTCAAGTGATTAAAATACCCTGAACAACTTGAGAAACCCCTACTATCTATCTATCTATCTTATATACATGAGATAGATAGATAGATAGATATATACATACATATAGAGACACATACATACATATAGACACATATATACAGACATAGACACACATACATACATACATACATCCATACATTTTATAAAGATGAACAAGGAATACAACCCACAAGCTCCTTACCTTCTCAGAGTCCGTACACCAGTGAGCTTCGACATACTGTTTAAGCAGCACAGAGGCCAACTGCCGGATAGGGAGGGGGCCATTGCGATCTAGAGTTAACTCTACCAGGTGGACACCAAATTCTGGAAGAAGTGACGAAGCATTATTTTCAATAACTCAAGTAGGAGAGCAAAATCTCTTGTAAAATGGTAGAAAATGCAAAGAAAAATCATACACAAACACTGAATACAAAATTCCCTGCTCCCAACTCTTAGAAGGATTGCTGGATTAGATGAACATTTGGCATCAAAGAATATAATAATAAAACACAGGTCAAGTTCAATACTGGTTACACCAATTCCTTTCTTTGACTTCAAGTTTGCACGAGCGTATGGGGAATGGACGAAAGTTATTACACATCTTGGAGGGGGGGGATGAGGGGTCATTTATTTCATCACTTTCCCTATAATTATGCTTATTTTTAAGTTAGTTCATATTTATCACCATCTTTCAATGAACTCACTTCATTATCCATGTCAAACTGTCTCCTTTTTTAATTAAGTCAGAGTAACAAGTTTCTTGATGGTCCCCACTCTCTACATGCTGTTGTTGGCTATAGGACATGGATCAAACATGTTTATCAAAGAAACTGGTTGCTGTTATGAATCACTTCACTTCACATAATTAAAGCTTTTTCTTATGCACTTCATGTTCAAATAAGCCCACTAAATAAATTCATACATGTTCTCTGCACCAGCAAGACTTATTACCCATGTAACATTTGTATGTTAAAAAATCATTTCCAATAGTTTAATATAAGCACAAAGAATCCTTCACCACAGCTTGTAAGAAATAGACGTGAATTTGCCTCAACAAAAAAGCCGTTTCCAGACTGCCCTTGTCAGAGGTCATTATTCATATCCGAGTCAGATCCAATGTCTCAAACCCTCATCCATCTCAAGAAGTCACAATATTCAACTTCATAAATAATAATTTCATAAACTGTTGTGTTATTTTAGATACCTCGCCATTTGTTTGACAAAAATATCTAAAAAAAATATCATAAAATAGCTTAGCATATGATCATATAATGCCATGCCCTTTGAAAAGGTGTAACCTTAGTACCAAAATATTATTAGAAAATCAATCTCTCCACCAACTTCAAAATTTTCTTCTTCAATCAGATTTCATATTTTTCTTTTTTCTTAACATTAACTAATTAAGCTTATGGTAAGGGTATAAAATGGCTTTAGTATAAAACTTTAAATGGCCACATGGTGACGTTTCTGGACACAGAGCCAGTGCCATTATAGGTCCTTATTTACAATAGGACAGCAATGAGATAGAAACTAATGTAATGGTCAAAAGCAAAACACACAAAATAAACACTAAAACCATTTGAGACTACGGATCTACCCATGCTAAGGCCGCCTCACTTCTTACTCCGGTGCGTATCAACAAACCTCAAACCCATATATTCTTGCAGAACAGAGCTTACCGACCTTCAAAAGTATATTAATTAAATTACTGTATACTCTGTAAGTGGTAGAGGCTGTTGGCCTTTGCCAGATCATGAAGTGGACAGGCCATGGCATTGCTTGATGCAGCACTATTGTACATAATTACCAATTTAGATTTTCTGGGTCAGTTCTTGTACTAGAGTGTGACAGTTTCAAAAATATTATGAAAATTTCATATCAGAAATTGCTTGAATGCATCCATCAACAAGTTCATTAATTTCATAACTTTTTTTTGCTTTTCAATTTACAAGTGTCATAAATTAAAAAATGCTTCAGGCTTCAATAAAGTGAAATCTAGCACAATAGCTGCATACTGAAAAGCAACTGCCGTAGGATCTCCGCACCACCTTGTCAGAGGTCAAAAACCCAATGGCTTCTTATTCAATAGATTTGTTGGTCTTTTGTGAAGCACCAACGTGCACGGAAGAATGCCAATAAGCATGTAGGAGAAATGCAGGAGTAATCTTAACCCATTGGTCGCGGTATTAAAAAAATGTTTGTGCAGTAGGATGGCTGGTTTACATGCCTGGCACGGTGCCATCCGCGTCTATGACCAACTCTGCCTTTGCAGCAAATCATGCCAACTGCTGCCAATGGGTTAACATTTATCTTTTTATCCATTTGCAAACAATCATATTTTTTTAGCTATTACAGTGTGAACTTCCGAAAAATTGCAAAAAAACTTGAACAGACAAAACCATCTCAGAAAATGCAATTGGGAATATGTTTAATGATTAGACCAATCATCACCGTCTTAAACTACATTTTCATTTTATACTCAAAATCTCAGAAAACCTGTCATTAAACGGCAAAAAATCTGAATTTCAAATATTTAATGCCACAGTCCAATATAAACAGGAAGACCCAAGTTTTCTGTTCTTTGCAATCAGAACAATGTGAATTTCCCAAATGGTGCCACTTTGTTAATTACCACGATATTGGTATAGATAGACTGCTCTTACTCTCTATGACTCATATACAGTGGAATTACCCGTGATTCAACTTCTATTTCCCCTATAGCAGGGAAGGGGCATGAAGGAGATCAGGGAAACTGCGGGATAAGATATGAAAGGAAATACATAAAATGCCCTGCTATTTGCCACTCACTAAATGTACGTCACTCTTTCAAAATGCCCGAAACTGTCCACGTGCTACCACCCTGTGGAAAGGATCCCGCCCCTCCCTCCCCCCACACCCTTGGACAACACTCACTCTACGTATTTATGGCAATTTAAAGCATAGGGTCAATAATAAGGGTATACATAATGTACTCAAAAGCTTAATCGTCAAATAAGGAACCCGTCCAAGCTCTATCTTGCTCGGATCGGCCAGGAGAATATTTGTTGACCTTTTCGCCAAAGCACCATTAGGCATGAAGGGAACCGCGATGACTGTCTACACCGTGCGCCATGTGGGCGAGTTAATTGTAGAGAAACCATATCTTTTACATTCTTATTTTCTAGTTGACAAAAAATACAATTCAATTAAGGTACATTTGTGGCTTACATCAATCCAATTTATCAATTTCTGTTCACAGATCATCCCACAATTTCCCTGATCT
>NW_028234422.1:11878899-11881399 GCF_977035675.1 Penaeus japonicus
TCTTCCACCCCTTCCCTCTCCCCCCAACCCTTTCTCTCTCCCTGCCTTCCCCGCCACCTCTTTTCACCCTCCTCCTCTTCCTCCCTTTTCCATCCTTCCCCCCTCCCTCTCCCCCACCCTTCCCGCCCCTTCCTCTTTCCCCCTTTCTCTTCCCCATCCGCTCCTTACCCCCCTTCCACTCTTCCCCTTTCCCTTCCACTTCCGCCCTCTCCCCCCCCTCCCCTCCCCTTCCCCCGTGTAAATGCGGGGGGAGGGGGGGAGGGTGTTAAGGAAGGCGGGCTTTCGGGGGCGAACTTCAAATGACCGGATATTGGGCGCAGTGCACACATTCCTGACCCTGCCCCCCTCTCATAACCCCCTCCCCCCTCCCCTCCACCCGTTTCTCTGCGCCTCGTCGTTTCAACTCGCTTCGCTCTCGTTCTCTTGTGGAAAGGAGAGAGAAGAGGAGAGGGGGAGGATGGAAAAAGAGAGAGATGGGGGGATGGATAGAGAGGGGGTAGGTGTGAAGAGAAGGGGAGGATGGGTGACAGATAGATAGATTGGCAGGTATACAGGCAGACAGCCAGACAGGTAGACAGTCAACTCGACAGACAGACAGACAAACTAGCGGATGGGACGAGAGACTAACAAAGAACCGAGCAGAAAATAATGGACACCAAAGAAAGACGCCAGCCATGAAGACCTCTGCCACTGCAACATTCTGCAACATTCAGCAATATCTACACACAAAAAAACGTTGAATGTCAAGCATGTTGCTCCGTTTCGTTTTTCTTCCATATTTACTTTTTTCTTCTAACAATTATTTCCTTGACTGAGTCATTTTCTTTGCTTCCTTTGTTGCCTGTTGTTTTACGATTTTTTTCCCCTCTTTCTCTGTTTTATTTCCTCTCTCTCTCACTCTCTCTCTCTCTCTCTCTCTCTCTATGTATATATATATATATATATATATATATATATATATATATATATATGTGTGTGTGTGTGTGTCTCTTTTTCTACCCAGAACCTCCCTTAACACCTCTGTCTCCTCCCCCCATCCATCTCCTACTCCTACTCCCCTCCCCCCTCTCACTTCCCCTCCACACAACTCCCTCCCTTACACCTCTCCCTCCTCCCCCCTCCCCATCCACACAAATCACCTCGACCGACCCCCCCCCCCTTGCCCCTTCTTCCTTCCCCTCCTCCTCATCCCCCCCTCCTACCTCCCTCCCTGTAGTCGTTACCCCTGTACAATTTTGTTCTGTGTCTGTGCATTCTATGTGGCCGACAGGAAGTGCATTCTTTGGGGGCAATTCTGTACCTGTGTCACTCTTTAATCCTTCTCCATCACCTTCTGCAGCAGTATGTAGTAATGTGCTTGGCCCTGGTCTTTTTACACCCTTAGCTTGTATCCTTTTGTTCTTCCTGCGTTACCATGTGTCGCGTGTTGCATTGTGTTGGAGAATAGCCTTGCATGCGTGTGTTACCATGGGAAATTTTTAACCTTTTCTGTTCAGGGGTTAGTGTGTAACTCGGGAAATTAGCATAGTTTCACCCTTTGTTGCCAGTTTACGTTCCTGTTACACAGTCATTTTGTTGATCATTTCCCTGGTGAGGCCAATTATTCTTTTATTACACTGTACGTACGTGGCTACACACAAACACGCAAATTGAGAGAGAGAGAGAGAGAGAGAGAGAGAGAGAGAGAGAGAGAGAGAGATGCAAGAAGTCATGGGAGGAGATAAGACAATGAGATAATCGGTATTATAAATGGTGTTACTAATATTAATAGCAGTATTAATAACATCAGTTATAGCATTAGTAAAGCACCGGAGGTCCTGCCAAAGCTAACAAAGGAGCACCCAGTGAGACAAGTAGACAATTGAAAGGCAATTACACCAACTCTGTATTATGAATTACGACGGAAGGTAGAGGTTGTACAGGAAACAGAGCATCAAAATCAAGGGCTTCAGTCATAACAAACAGGAATTCGCTGATGTCGCCGTCCAACAGTATGGTTAGTCAGTGGAAGGTTTACCAAGCCAGGGAGTCTTTGTTTCTATTCGCATGTAGCCAAAAGTCTAAAAGATATTTATCACGATGTTGCAGTAAAACCAGCTATATTGCCACTGGAAGGGGAAAAGACTGGCGTATTAGATGGTCAGCTCATCATAGGAGGCAAGATTTGACCTAAATGCTCGAGGAATCTGACACGTAGACGGAGAGGCTTCTTCGACATCCGAATCTTCGACCTTGTTTTGGCACATCTTCTGAGCCTAACATCACCAGCATCTCTTAAGCGAAATGGGGAGGAAAACAAACTAGGACGTATTATTGTACTTTCATACCATTAGTCTTTTACAACTGCAGGGGGAATGAACCCTTAATTAAGCCCAAGAACAAACAAACAACACAACAACAATGCCGTAACTTGGATGAGGTGTCGCCTATCTTTCTCGCTTCTCCGATATCCTTTACTGCCTCTGAAAGATTAGCGTAATCAAATCGCGAAGGAACTCGT
>NW_028234422.1:11891399-11901399 GCF_977035675.1 Penaeus japonicus
TCTTCCCTTGTTAAAGTGACTGAAGTCCGTAGCTTTCTTCAGAGAGGAAAAGCCACTTGGAGGATATAACTTTCCTAATGATTGTTATCTGCCGGAATCTCACTAAAAGCTGTAGGCGTAAGGACTCTTATCTCGCTACTTCATTGATAGCGTTGAGTTTGTCAGAGAAATCTACTTTACTGTATAATCTTCATATTCGGATGGTAACCTCTTCTACGACGCGCAAACAACGTTGTGAAAAGACTTCATTCAGGATGCCAAGTAGCTTTCTTCTTCCAATTTCACGGCGCCCGAAAACAGCAGCGGACGATTGGGCGATATGTATATATCGGTTTGAATCGCGGATGAGTGTGGCAGCCGGCGCGGCGTGCCCCAGGGTGTCGTCCGGTGCGCAGCTGTTCGTCAAATACTTCTGCTGCCACCTCGCCTCGGCCGGGCTTAATCTGCGCACTGGCTCGGCGGCCAGGTGAGGGCTGAGGTCACGGCGAGGTCACCCTGGCATTATCCTTGCGACCAGGTCAACATACGCCTCCCTTGGGAACACCAGCTTGAAATGAATCCCGGCCAGAAATTCCTCCGCGACCATCAGCCTATCTGACCGAGTCATCGCTCGGCCGCGAGACTGCCCGAGGAACGCGCTGCTTGCAATATGGCAGTCTCGCTTCCCGAGGCAGCGACTAACAAAGTATTCGCAGGTATGGGGAAGTCAAGGCCGCGGACTGGTGTACTCGCCAACACCTGCTCTACCTGGCTGACCCAGCCCCCCCCCCCCCCCGCCCGCCCCTCGCAACCCCATGGTACCGTGGCCTTCCAGCCTGACACTCTCTGGTATTCCGCCTCGCTCATGCCAGGCCTCCAAGATTTATGATGTTTGTTCTGGAGCAGGTAACATACTTGCGGTCAGCGGCGCCCTTGTTCAAAACACTGGCGGAATTTGTTCAATAACCAAAGGAGAAAATGAAGGTATACCCCATAATGCTGAAACTGCGACCATGTACAGGTTACTGCTCATAATGTTGAGCATAAATTAGTCAAGGGCAAGCCACTATCAACAATGGCTGAGTCAAGGCCGCGCCTGTGTGTAAAACGATAGTAGTAGATTCCTTGTCCAATCTCATCAGATATTTTAAATCTCTTATCTGAAACGCGTTGATTACTTTCGTTGTGTTCGGAGACCAGCACGTCTGCCTCTGTTCCCGAGGTCTTGCTCCACACCTGTACGACTTCGAGTGAACGAGGCATCCCATTCGTGGGTCTTCCAGCGCCTGTCGTGGCCCCTCGCCCCATGCAGGCCCGCCGTGCAGCGCCTCCTTCATCATAGCGTGAGAGACGGCCTAATACGTGTCCGAGGGAGGAGATGGCTGGGGGCAAACGACGTTCCATTGTCCGTGTGGAGCAGCGGCGGATACACGCACGTGCTGGGGTGGCGGGACGGCTTGGTGTGTGTGAGTGTGTATGTGTGTGCGTGTGTGTGAGTGCCCGCATACCTGTATGTAGCTCCGCCCAGCCATGTGTACATTCCGTTGTGTGGTGTACACGCGCACGGCCGGAGAAAATGTGGACACCACCGGGTATTTCCAAACAGGACATCCACGAATAAACACATTCTGGCTCTTATCTTGGGCATTTCCTCATTCAGTGCCTTCTTTTAAAATCGGTGTAAGAAGGTACAGAGCTGCAATGTGTCTACAGACACGCGGCCACAACAAATGTCGCCGTTGCCAGTATTGGCTGTCGGCCACGATACCAAGCACCAGACAAGTAGATGCCTCACATTTTCCGAACTCTTCTTAGAGAGAAACACAGTCCTAGATGCCCTCTACTACGTCTAGCGTTGGGCGCTGATCTTACCCGGTTATTCCAAAGGGTTTGCTCAGGTAAAGGTAAGGAGTCTAGAGCCCCTTCGGGGAAGGCTCATGTCCTAAATACTGAGCTCTTGCCTAATCTTTAAAGACTGTTGCCACACAGGAGGTCTTACCTAAGTACATGCTTTGGCGGCGTATTGTTGTTTTGACTCTTTGACAATGTCAGACACGGCCATTGCAAAGGATATATTGGTTCATGAGCGAAGTGGTTTCTAACGCCCTTAAATATACACAGCTTTTGTTAAGGGGTATTGGTTTAGATATTTGCAGAACACACAGACAGAAATATATATATATATATATATATATATATATATATATATATATATATATATATATATACAAACACGCACACATATAAAAACATGCATGGGAGAGAGATAAGAATAAATACAAATAAGAACTTTATAAACACTGCGTAACTCAGGAAGAATACAAGGAAATGAAACTCGCGATGACGTAACAAATATCACCATCAGATGGGAAAAAAACCCTCAATTCATTGCTAACCATTCTCCTGCATATTTCTATTAGAAACAGATGTCATTAGAACTACAAGCCGTCGAGATGCCAGAGCGAATGAAAGGGCACAAAGTGAGCACAAGAATCGAACGTAACATTCTGTTTGACTTTAAGGAAGTAAAAGGCAAAATGCCATAGTGTTATGCACGTCCTCTTCGGCAGCGCTTGAAAGCCAGTGATTCCAAAAACACCTGCCTATCTCATTTTCCATAATGAAACCCGAAATAATGAGTTAGGAGAGAGAAAAGGAGAGAGAGAGAGAGAGAGAGAGAGAGAGAGAGAGAGAGAGAGAGAGAGAGAGAGAGAGAGAGAGAGAGAGAGAGAGAGAGAGAGAGAGAGAGAGAGAGAGAAGTGGCCGGCGCGAAGGCCACATATGGTAAAATTATGTGTACGTACGCAACAGTTAAGAGTAGAACAACGCTAGGGGCGCTGAAGGACACTGGCGTCCGAGCTCGAGGAATCCAGACCACAAAATTCTACAAAACAAAATCCCAAACTATTTCCACCATGAGGGAAAAGGGGGTAAGAGATATAAACAGACGGCCAAACAGGATGAGAGAGAGAGAGAGAGAGAGAGAGAGAGAGAGAGAGAGAGAGAGAGAGAGAGAGAGAGAGAGAGAGAGAGAGAGAGAGAGAGAGAGAGAGAGAGAGCGGGGGAGAGAAATAGACAGACAGCTTTAGAGAAAGGGAAAAAAAACAACAACATTCAGTTAGAATAGAGAGAGAGTGAGAGAATGGAGAGAAATAGGCAGACAGCTTGCATAAACATACAAACAGGCAGTAAGGGGAGAGAGAGAGAGAGAGAGAGAGAGAGAGAGAGAGAGAGAGAGAGAGAGAGAGAGAGAGAGAGAGAGAGAGAGAGAGAGAGAGAGAGAGAGAGAGAGAGAGAGAGAGAGAGAGAGAGAGAGAGAGAGAGAGAGAGAGAGAGAGAGAGAGAGAGAGCGCGCAGACACCATATCATCACGACTGCAATTCAAACCTCGATAATGAAAAACACTCCAGTTACAGCGACGAAGAAGCGAAAGTATCCGAGAGAGAAAAAAACAGTCAACTGAAATCTAACAAGAGAACGGAGAATTCTGAAAAATAGGTGAAAGATTAGAAATAGAAAAAAAAATATAGATATATCCCCACCACATACAGATACTTAGGGTCTGAAATACATTGGTCGATCAGTGGAATTTTAATGTTTCTCGAGAGGAAAAGAATATTGGATACATAACACAGCTTATATCTATATTCTCTCAATGTTGATGAATTTCTTAGCTTATCCGAAATGTATTTATAGGTTTTCTTGCATCGAGTGTGATAGGTCTTATCAACTCTTACTAATCAGATACTTTTTTTTTAATTAATATAAATGCATTTCCCTTAAATCTAGGAATAACTCAACATTGGAAAGAAGAAAGAGAGAAAGACAGAAGAGAGAGGGGAAAAAGCCCGGGATATTAAAAGTGGGTTTATCAAGGATATTGGTCAGGAAAGGAATTTGTGAATAATATCGGCTTCACGGTCTCAGGCTGCCTCCCTGTACACTACCCTTGGAAAGGATCGAGGAACAGGAGATACAAAATGAAAATGGGAGAGAGAGAGAGAGAAAGAGGGAGACAAAAAGGGCGCAAACAAAACAAGAGAATCCGGAGATGGAATGTAAACATCAAGGTGCAAAACTCAAAGAGAAAATAAACAAAATGGAAGAGGACGCGTAAGAGATAACGGAACAAAAAATAATTTAGACAAGTAGGAGAACCCCCCCAAAAAAAGAAAGAAAAAAGTAGTAGAACGCAAATCGAGATGGCGCAAAGACTAGTAGAACGCTATAGAGAGAACACATGTAAGAGAACGCCGTAAAATAAGAGAAGTGTGAAAATAGGGAAGAGCAGAAAGCTGAAGAGAAGTGAATACAAAATAAGAAAAATGCGAAAAGTGACGAACGAAAAAAGTCAAGAAAGAGAACGCACCCAAATGAGAACATCAGAACGTACAAAGAAAGACAACACCAAAGAAATAAAGGGAATCGAAGGCCGCAAAAATGGGAGGCGAAGAACGCCAAAGAGCAGCGAAGGCCGCAAAAACGGGAGGCGGAGAACGCCAAAAAGCCGAGAGAACGCAAAAAGGTCCTGGCCCCACGAGCGCCATCATCGTCTGCCTCCCGCAGCCCAACATCACCACCACATTCCACTGTTCGCAAACGCTCTTCACCCGCATTCCACCGATGAATGTTTGCGCGCGATGTAACCGTCCTGCTGATTGGCGGATGTCGTGAGAGTCCTTGTCCCGCGGGCCAATCGGAGGTGGGATCTCTCCCTCAACCAATGGGACGAAGCGTAACAAAGCTCCCGTGTCTACATAGAAGTTTCTTCATGTTACTTGAGTGAGTGTGAGGTGAGTGCCTGAACCTATGGCTTTTAACTGGATTAATTACCGACTTTTCTTGATTATCGAGAGAGATTCTCCAAGTCCAGAGGTCGAGAGGAAAAGGAGGTAAGTCAAAGAAAAGGCCGAGAGGCGAAATAAACGCGAATTAACCGATAAAAGGCCGCGAAACTCGCGATGAAGGAGATTCTCAGCTTCAAAATGGCGTCGAAGCTTCATATCCCGAATGGAAAATCTAAAAGCTTTTTTAAGCGTTTTCGAAGCCCTCTAGTGCGCTTGCAAGGCTTCCTCGGGTGACCTCAGAGGTTGAACTGACTGTGGAATAAGTGTTTTGAGTGTTAATGGATCGTATTATGGGTGAAAATGGAGCTTTCCTGGAGAGGGAACTCGCCTCTGTGAACCAGCCTTCTAACGCTATTTTTGTTGATATTTTTGATACTTCACTAATTCCCAAACGCAAGGAGAAGTGTGAAAAGAAATGAAAAGCGTGGAATAAGAGTGATAAAAGGAGAAATAAGGAGGTAAACGTCACACTCGCAAAATTGAGTGTTCGTAAACACAGCATCTTCGAAATGTTTTTTTTTTTTCTGCTGCTGCTTCTTCTTCTCACCATTTTTCATCTGTTTCTTCACATTTATATGCATCTAATGTGATTCTAGGAATTCCTAAAGAACCAGATCGAGTGTATTTATTCACTAATATGGTGATGTTCGGGGCGCTATTGGTGGTCGTATGTTATTTTGACCAATCTTGTTGACAATTTCTCTTATGAAGGAAATACTCTTATCGTCGTAATGCATGTAGTTATCCTAGGTTTTTGTTAGTTTTTTTGTTGAATTAATGCAATAAGTAGTTTGTTTTCCCTTTTACATTAAAAAAAACACTAATTTTGGTGCTACTGTTGTAAGAAAACAAATACCTGTTATTGTTTACATTGGTTTTATATTCTTTCTTAATTTATTTGGAATCTAATTTATTTTAGCTGTGAGTGTACAGTGACTAGTATTATTTTTGTTTACTATTGTAATTTTTAATCTAATTACTTTATATGTCTTACTTCCTAGTTGATAGGTTGGGTAGTGAAGATGAATATTTGCTGTATGATTTTTAGGGATTATTTCTTTTTTTAAAGCTTGTACCCTCCCTCCCTCTTTTTCTTACATAGATCTATTCAATATGTAGAAGGTGTGACAGGCTGTAATATTAAGTAATGGGTCTGCTTACGGATTACAGTTAAAAGTTGTTTTATTATGTAAATAACGTTAGAAGACTCTTCATTGGTTTAAAAAAAGAATGTGAAACCCTTTTTTTTTTTTTTTTTAAGTTATAATAACTTTCTTCAGAGTTGCTCCCTGACACACTATTCTCTCTCTCCTTTGCAGGTAGCCGTACATTGCAAGGTTCCACAGGAGGCAGAAACGCAGAGGGCGACGTGTGTCTGTGTGTGTGTTTGTGTGTGTGCAGTGCTCCGTAGTGCCTTATCGAGGAAGTGTGCCATTGCTTCCGTCCAGCAACAGGGATCTCGCAAATCCTCCCTCTAAACGCGACACCCATCTGTCATGGTGCGAGAAAACCTGATCTAGTGCCAGTGCTGTGAAGTGATGCCACGTATACAGTACCCTGTGGTATGAAACTAAGAGTCGCTCGGGTGTGAACCAAGTGGATTGTTGTTATTGTTGTTGTTATAAATCTCTCCGTGTGTTTGTGTGTGTGTTACGAACCCTGGAAAAGTGGCCTGGAAGTGCTTGGAATTTAACTATGTGCCAGTGAGAGAAAAGGCGTCTGTTCAACACATAGTACTTTGGGAGCTTTCTCAGTCTGACGGGTGAGTAAAAAATAAAAAAAATAAATCATTTTTTCGTATTTTACTAGGCACTTAAATGTTTGGATGTCAGGGAGATGATGCCAATTATTGGAGGGGGGTGGGGGAGATCATTGATTATTGTTATTATAGAAATAGTAGCAAGATTGGACTGGCAGGGTCAGGGTAGTTTTGAGGAGAATGATTTTGTGATACTGAGTTGTCATAAAGTCG
Organism: Penaeus japonicus; assembly: GCF_977035675.1. Classification (NCBI taxonomy): domain Eukaryota; kingdom Metazoa; phylum Arthropoda; class Malacostraca; order Decapoda; family Penaeidae; genus Penaeus; species Penaeus japonicus. The sequence goes on from NW_028234422.1 coordinate 11,898,198, forward strand.
AAGAAAATGTTAACAGTAAAATTAATATTTAAGTGATATATACATTTATACATAAATTTATTTACTTATTTATATGTTTATTTATTTACTTTATATATATACTTTTTGATGTATTTATGAATATTAATATCTTTCTATTTTATGTATTTGAATTAATAGTAGGTAGATCATGAGGTGTACATGATTATTTAAAATCGGAATTGCATTTTTATTACCATAGCCAAGGTAGTATTTTTGTGTACCATCAGTAAGTATAGCTCATACAAAAGAAGGATACAGACAAACCAACCACACACACACACACACACACACACACACACACACACACACACACACACACACACACACACACACACACACACACACACACACACACACACACACAAATACGCACACACACACAAATACGCACACACACACAAATACACACACACACACAAATACACACACACACACAAATACACACACACACACACAAATACACACACACACACACACAAATACACACACACACACACAAATACACACACACACACACAAATACACACACACACACACAAATACACACACACACACAAATACACACACACACACAAATACACACACACACACAAATACACACACACACACAAATACACACACACACACAAATACACACACACACACAAATACACACACAAATACACACACACAAATACAAATACACACACACACACACACACACACACACACACACACACACACACACACACACACACACACACACACACACACACACACACACACACACACACACACACACACACACTCACTCTTATATGGATACCTAAAGCTTGTACATATCTTGGATAGGATTTAGTCTAGCACTGCTCTATTTGGATTCAAGAACAGCTGATAGTAATGGGACCATAGGACTTACATTATTAGGAAGCTTTCTGTTGTGGGGATGATATTCTTTCATATGTGGTGGTTGTATTTGATTGATGATTGTTGTAGGTATGTAAACTTAATTGTTGACATTCATTCTGGTGGCATTGGCCTTGTTTGGAATGTGGTGCTTTTCAGTCATTTGTATAGAACAGTGACAGGCAAGTTACAATTGTGAAGCAGTTACAGCCATTATGTAGTTGTGAAATTGCATTCTGGTGACTTGTGCTTCTGTACCAGTGGAGGGATCTGTTATTATTATTGTTTGTATATTTATTTTTTCATCATTCCTATATGTAGGGAGAGATGCTGCTGCTGCTGTTGCTATATGATAATGATGTATTAAAAAGTAATATTGATGATGATAACCTGATTAATGATTTCAATAAGGTCATGGCAATCCTAACAACAGTGCATGTATTATTCATGTTATGAAAAATAGACTTATTAAATTTTTGTATTGTTGAAAAATAGTGTTATATTCATTATATATATTACACTTACCTTGAGTATTGCCAACACTATTATTATCAGTTTTTATATTTACTTCATTTTACTCTGTTATTTATGTATATATTGCTTCTTTAAATATTTCAGTTTGACTTAAATGTTCATCAGTTTAGTTAGTACTTCTTTAGTATTATTACATTTATGATTTTGTGTTGGGACAATCAGCCCAGCACACTGTTCTTATTTTGTAGGAATTATTTGATCTTTTTTAATATTGTATATTTCTTCTTATTTATGTCCTGTTTTTATTTTAGTTCAATTCATTGATAACTGGAAAATATGTGCATACCTAATTTTGATTGTGATTTGATTTGATAGTGTCTTTTTTGTATTTGATATTATTTTCATTATCATCATCAACAGCAAAATCATGGTTACTCATCCTGTAATTTCTCTCTCAATTTTCTTTGCAACTTTGATGTCATTATTATTGACATAAATTTGTATCATTATCACTGTCATTAATGGTGCTGTGTTTGATACTTACTTTTAGTGTTATTGATATGATGACACTTGTTAATTCTGTATAAGGCAGTGGAATTCTGAAGTTGTTTATCTATTTATCAAGTACTTATCAAAGTTAGGAGAAGTTTCATGAAGTGTTTTCTTCATAGTATCTATTTTTACCTCCAAGTGATAAGTGTTATCTTTGTTCTTTTTCATTGTTCATAGTAATAGTATCAGCAGCAGCAGCATCTTTACCTTACTTGTAGTTGTTCTTGCTACAATTTGATCATACACTAGATGACAGCATAGAAAAAAATAATCGCCATCCTTACTCAGTTCTGTGTAGAGATTCTACAGTTTAAAGTTATTTTAACTTTAGTGATAATTTAATAGCAGATGCCAAGCATTTTTGTTAATGTAATTGAGATCAGAAAAAGGTGTTTGTGTTTGTGGTTCTGGAAGAGGAAATATATATACATACATATACATATATATGTATATGTATATATATATATATATTTTTTTTTTCTTTTTTTTTAAGTTTTGTTTTTAGTTTTCATATTTTATTTTTTATTAATGCTATGATACAAAGCAGGCCTAGGTTCAAATAACAAAAAAAATTGATTAGAAGATTTTCACTTAAATTGTAATAATGCAGGTTGGATGTTCTACTTGCAGAGGATAACAGTCATATACCTGAGTAGTATAAGCTCAGCATAGTTCATTATATTAGTTCACCATAGAAAATTCCAATTGTACAGTGAAGGTAGTCAAAGTTCAATGACCAAGATACATCAGCAAATAGTAGTGTCTTGCTGCAGTCATATTTTTGTTGTAATAATGATTTCAAGAAAAGAACCAATTTTTATCATGTTTTGACTGGAATTTGGGATTGTTGTCATATAGAATGTATTAAGTTGTAATGAGTTGATTAATAGATTTGTTATTGTGGTAAAGGAATATTGTTTTTTAAACATAACTACATTCATTAAACAAGGAAAATGATACATAAGTATACTTTGTTTGATTAAGATTAACAGTTTAACAAATTTTAAAAGAAATACATGCTTGAGAGGTCCATTCACAGGTGATACAAACACAAAACACTCACTCACAATTACCAGCAGGTTTCAAATTTCCTAGTAGTTATGAAGTTGTCACTCAGGCTTTTAACTCTTTCTTGGAAATCACAATTTAGCTTATTTAAAATTAGTATGATTAGGAGCTTAATACGGATGCCTTTTTTTTTGGAGTAGATACTTGTTGTCAGATTTTTATATATTTTTAAGTCCTTTGACATTGCATTTAGTGTTTGAGG
>NW_028234422.1:11908899-11916399 GCF_977035675.1 Penaeus japonicus
ATTTTGAAGTTTTTCATTTATTATTTGATATATATCCAAGATTCTCTACTGACTGGACATGATGAATGAGTGATTAAGGCAAAACATTCCTTCAACTAACACTGTCCTCTCACACCCACAGGCTTTACATCGAATCCGAGCGTCTTTGCTACCCTATGCTGCGGGTGGCATCCCCCGGGAGAGTCTTAGCCCCATCAGCCCGGGTGCTCAATGCCAGGGGTCTTTCAATTTGTGCCCCACCGATGATGAACTACAAAGATCCTACAATGGGTACCCGGCCCAGGTGGCCCAGGTGGAGGGCAGCAAGATAATCCGCAAGTCCAGCTTTGATCGCGAGCTGAATTTGCAACGGGGAAGTCCTGCCTTAGACAGCAGCAATGCAAGTACGCGTTCAGACAGTCCTGGCATCGGGGGGCAGATGCTGTACAACAACAATATGCCTGTTAGGCAATATGCTGAGGCTCCACCTCCAAGAATGGGAAGTGGGGAGCAAATTGTTGATGTCAACCACCCAGCTGTGTCCAGACAATACAGCAGCTCGTACCCTGTAGCACCAGATGCACCCCCACCTCCCCCACCCCGCAGTCAAGGAAGCAGTGCTCCTCCCCCAACACCACCTCGGGGCACCACCCCACCTCCACCTCCTTACCCTTGTGCCACCAGCTGTGCCCCCACCATGGTAACTACTATTGGCCAGAGACCAATATTACTATCAAGACTCTCTCCAGGTCCAAGCAAGAATAAATCGCAAGCTAATTATGTAAATATTAATAATGTGTCACAAAGCTCAACTCCTCAAAGGGGTACTAGTCCTGTCTCATTTGGTGGACGACAGCAGCCAGTTGTGGTGCAGAATAGTGCTCAGGTGCAACAGCAGCTTACTAACCAGATACAGGCTTTCTCTTTAAATAATGGTAATAACTATGGAAACCAGTTAGAACGCCCGCCTCCATATCCATTAGGATCTGCATTAAAGCATGTAGGAGGTATGAAACTAACAGCACCCCCACCGTCATATAATGCAACAATGCAGAATAGGCAAAGTCCCACCCAAGATGCAAGAAAAAGCCCTGCTCAGCTAAATTTCCAGGGCCCAAGTCCTGTTGTAACTCCACATCCTGTATCACCATCATCACTATCACCTCCATCGTCCATGTCTCCTGTCTCGCTTCCACGTGGTGGCCAAACTTCCCGACAAGCAAAGACTCCCACACCAATTATCATGCAGTCTGTCAAAAGTACCCAGGTTCAGAAACCAGTGCTGCAGACAGCTGTTGCTCCAGCTTCACCTCCAGTCTCGGCTCCACCTCCTTCATATGCCTCTTCCATCCAGCAGAAGCAAGCGCAGGCTGCTGCTGCTGCTCAGGCTGTACCTGGGATGGGATTAGCACAAATGATGCCACAAGAGAGTGGAGGATCATCATCACCTGGACTTTCATCCTGTAACTATCAGTTAGCAGTAACGTGCAATAGTGAAGTAGTGCCAACCACAGATCCCCCCAGCTATCATTCAACTATACAAGCAATGGCAGCTGCTAGAGCTTATAATCCAGGATATATGGCTCAGCCTGTAGCCAGTATACCAGTTCAAGATACTCCAGTGCAGGAATTAGATTTGTCTTCCACACCCTTGGCTCACATACCAATAACTCAAGTTAGTACGGTTGATTCCATCATAACAACACAGCCAACAAGTGCAGTAGAAACAGTAAGCAGTTGTTATGATCCCAACCTAACACCAGGTCTGAGTCATCCCCCTCTTCAAAGAAAATTCTCTCCTGTAATGGCTGATACAGCTTCCAGTGCCTCTCGGTCTGAGAGTCCTGTTTCTTCTGTAAATTCCCATGACACTCATGCGTTATCTCAATCACCTGTATCGTGCCTTTCTACTGCCACGTCGTCTCCCTCCACTCAGTCAGATTTAACCTTGGAATCTGGATATTCCTCTGGGCAGTCCTGTCGAGGAGTGCCCCCACCACCACCTCCAACAGAACAGAAAACTACTCATCAATCACCTATACCTGAACGAAAGAAATTAAGCTCTGAAATGGAACTTCAGAGATGCGAGTCAAAAGTTCGAAATTTATCTCCTCAGGCCTTTAAATTCTACATGGAACAACACATTGAAAATGTGATAAAATCTTGTGAAGAACGAGAAAACAGAAGAATGCAGCTTGAGAAAGAAATGAAAAAAATAGGATTATCAGACAAGGATCAATCCCAAATGCGTAAAATGCTATCCCAAAAGGAATCCAACTTCATAAGATTAAAGAGAGCAAAAATGGACAAACAGCTCTTCCGCAAAATAAAAACCATAGGTGAGTGTTCAACAACAAATTTATTTGTGATAATTAATCTTAACATCATTTGAGTTGCTTTTCTATTTTAAGCAAAAGCTTTAGATGTGCATATTAAATTTAGTCATGCTTTGAGACATGCACAAACTGTACCTATATTTTACAGAAAGCCAGAAATTTCAAGATTACAAATATCAAAAATACAAGATTAGTGCATTTCTGCATCAGATCAGAAGACAGTGCACCTTTTGAGGTTGAAATAGCTTTTAAAGCCATATGTTAATGTGTTGATCATTGACTAAAAAACTCAATTTTAACATTACTAGGTGTTGGCGCATTTGGTGAGGTTGCCCTCGTCTGCAAGCTAGATACACACCGTCTCTATGCAATGAAGACCTTACGCAAAGCCGATGTCTTGAAAAGGAATCAAGTGGCTCACGTGAAAGCTGAGAGAGACATTCTAGCAGAAGCTGACAACGAGTGGGTTGTTAAACTCTATTATTCATTTCAAGTGAGTACCACCGGCCATTAGAAATATTATTTTGTTGTGAGTTGTTGGAGTAATCAAGTTTATTACTTTTGTTTAAAGATATAGTCTTGTTGATTTGAAAAATGTTGAGATATTAATTTGGTATGCAAGGAAAAGCAAGTTTATGTCATTGAATTTTTAAACAAATTTCTTTTTGTCAACAGGATAAAGACAACCTTTACTTTGTTATGGACTACATCCCTGGTGGTGACCTTATGTCTCTGCTCATCAAATTCGGAATCTTTAAGGAGCAGCTGGCAAGGTGAGTTTTAAAAAAAGTTTTATTTAGAAAATGAAAAAATCTAGTAAGACTTGGGAAAATACTGATTATGGACAGATTTTGTGTTTCTTGGGTCTAGTAATTATGAGCATTATATTGTTTTTTTATCCTGTTATGTCCGTTAATATTTTATATTATCATTTTATAAATATCTTCATTTAAATTAACCCATTTGTCGCGGCTTTAATAAAATATGCATACAGTCGGATGGCAGGTTTACATTGTTTGACACAGTGTCATCCGCGCCTACAACCGACTCTGCCTTGGCAGCAAATCATGCCATCCGCTGTCAATGGGTTAATAAATTAATTCATATAGCTGTACAATTTCATTAAGACTAGGAAGGACTCCTACTGTTCTTATTTGATTTCTGATCAAATTGTTTTTCCCACAGATTCTATATAGGAGAACTGGTTTGTGCAATAGAAAGCGTGCACAAGATGGGTTTCATCCACCGTGATATCAAGCCAGATAACATTCTTATTGATCGCGATGGCCACATTAAACTCACAGATTTTGGTCTGTGCACTGGGTTTAGGTGGACACACAATTCCAAATATTATCAGCGAGTTGGTAAGTGTCTTTGTGTTTTGTGCAGTCCTCTATTTTGTAGATATACATGGGAATAATGAACATAGTTACTTAACACAGTAATATCACTAACATCATTACTGTTATCTTGTAGGTGACCACAACAGACAAGATTCCATAGACCCGTGTGGTGACAACGATATTGTGTGCCGATGCAATGACCTGAAGCCCTTGGAGAGAAGGCGCAGACGACAGCATCTCCGCTGTCTAGCCCATTCACTTGTAGGAACCCCAAATTACATTGCTCCAGAGGTGCTATCACGTACAGGTTACACACAGCTCTGCGACTGGTGGAGTGTCGGAGTAATTCTGTACGAGATGTTAGTTGGGCAACCACCATTCCTAGCCAGTACACCACCAGAAACACAATATAAGGTAAAGTATTTGTCTATATTATTCTTCCTTCCCTTTTTTTCAATTACCCATCTCTCTTCCTCCTACCTCTTCCATGTGAATCTGTTCTCATATTAATATGCTGGATATTGAATGGGTTACTAAGTAGACATTGTATCCTATCTTTGATATTTATAAAATTACATCAGTCTTATCTTTTTTTAAAGCTGGCTTTACATTAAAAATGTAATTTTGTACTTCAGGTCATAAATTGGGAGACTACCCTAAGAATCCCCAAGCAAGCCAAATTGTCTCCAGAAGCCAAGGACTTGATCCTGAGCCTGTGCACCCACCCTGAACAAAGACTAGGACGCAATGGTGCTCAGGAGGTAAAGGCACATCCCTTCTTCAAAGAGCTGGACTTCGAAGGCGGCCTGAGAAAGCAGCAAGCACTCTACACTCCCACAATAAAACACCCCACAGACACCTCCAACTTCGATCCCATCGATCCAGACAAGCTCCGACCAAGTGAACCCAACGAGAGTGACCTGGAATGGGTCAACAATAGCAATCAGCCACTACATGCATTCTTCGAGTTTACCTTCAGAAGATTTTTTGACAGTACTCCCGGAGGAAGTGGTAACGATGAGAAGGACAGTCAGCATCCAGTCTATGTATGATTGGGTCCAATGTGGCAGCTCTAGATGTGATGAAATCAGGAAATATGATATATTTTTAGATATCTACTTTTATAATTGAGAAAAATTAATATTTTAACATGTCAGGGATCTAAATTACTGATCACATAATATGGTAGTGGCAGACTGTGGTAGCAGCCACTGTCACATTAGGTTGAGTTGCCCTATGAAGGGAATTCTTGCTAGACAGAAGTGTAACAGTGACCTACCTCAGCCTACCACCAAGTTGAACGTATTTAGGTACAGGTGGCAGAAAGGAGTAGCAATCTCGTGTTGTTAAGCCCAGTGATGGGAAAAGCAAGCTGTGATTTTGTATATTTTTGAGTGTTAGATATGGTGATATAGTTGAAAAGCAGGGTATGTATGATATGGGACTCCATGAACCAAAGAGACACAATAAACAGATTGAATTTCAGCTAATAGGGACACATTCCCAATATCTTCCCAGAATGCTTTTAATTAATAGTGAGTAATTTGGTGCCTTCTGTAGTGTTTTATTGCTTAATATATTGGTAAATCATATGATGCTTATATCAGGGTGGAAAGTCACCCTTATTCTTCTTCTTATTGTGAACAATATGAAGCAAAGAGTTTGGATGTGCCTAATGTTTCTTTGTCAAGGTATTGCTCTCACTTGTCTTGATTACTACAAGACCAAAGTCACAAAGTCCCAATTAGCAAATGTTTAATTTGTTTTATAATGTAATACACTTTTACAGTGAAATGTGAAATACTCGTATGTTTGTCATAGACAACTGTAAATATATTTTTTTATTGTATGATAAGGTCTTGAGTGGATGAACTTTGTTTTTCATCTAAACAGAATGAGCGTGAGGGCCCTTGGAATATGTCGAATTAAGGAATCCCTTTTCTCCCTATAGCAACCTTGTGTCTTCCCATCTGGGATAGGGTCTTTCCTCAAGTGTCTTCGAGTATCTAAAGGTAGTTCTTCTACCACTATATTTGTAAATTGTGTATAGCCTTATCTTATATGTTGTAAATGGCTGTATTGTTTTATGTAAATAATTGCAGAGAAAAACAAAACTACTTTTCTTTTCCTTTCCTTGAATATATAGAAATGAGAAGTTGAACATATATTTTCTCAATTTATGGATTGTAAAATTATTTGACAAAAAAAAAAAGGGATATGCTGGTCATTATCATACTTCAAAAACAAATAACAGGAAATAAATGATAAACATGGGCATTACAATTTTGTATTACTACAACCAGCCATAACACCTTAAATTCAGTAGAACAGATTATGGAAGTTGGCTTTTGGAAAGTCGGATCAATTTCTGATATTACACAATGGACAAAAATACAAACTGAACTGGTCCTTTTACTCTAATAAAAACTATTATGAAAAGCATAATGGGTTAAATACATTAGAAAAAAACAAAACAAATAAATTTAAAAACCCTTATGATGATGGAAAAGTCTTGAAATAAGATAACTATCTAAAATGATACGAGAAAGTTTTCAGATATAATTTACAAACAATTACCTAGAGGGTTGCGTTTCATCTTAACCTCTCAATTTCAATATAATCAATATAGGAACTTGCTAGTACTCATAAAGAATGGGAACCTCTAAGTTGTTCCATGAATCGAAAAATATATTTGAGGCTCTGCTAAAAAAATAAAAACAACTTTATTTTTCATAAGCTCTAAAAAAAATGTCTAGTGAAGGTCCACTTTGCTCAAAGGTAAAGGTTCGCTATTTATTATTATGGATTTCAATTATCCTGTTTAGTATAATGGAAATTGAAGGAAGAATTTTATTTGTAAGATTGGCTTAGATGACACCTAAAGTCAAATACTTCCGCGTGCTTTATAGTAAAAATAATACTGCAAAGCTGAGTAAAAAGGCTCCCTCTGCAAAATGGGTCTTTTTCCAAAATTACGGTAAACTTCCTAACTTCAAAGGCCCAGACAATTTATTGGATCCAGTTGACTATGCATCAGCAGCACTGTTGAATTAGATCCATAAAGTATTTTTATGTGAACAAAATGAATTAACGAATCACACACATGCCAATTTGAAAACGATTTGCGATACTATGAGAGATTTGCAACATTCCTTTACGCTAACTTCACTGCGAGAAACATTATTGACCAAAAAAGTTTTACAAATTTTAATAAGATACTTGCCCGCACACTTGGCACACACACTAATGAAAATCACAAAAAAATGAATGTATTATTTTTTATTCCAAGATAACCAGATTTGCCGTAAGCTAGAAAGTAGAAAAGTCGCCTAGAGATTGTGGAAAAATACAAATTTGTATTTCCTGAATCACCGGGCATACATTGAATTTACATAATGTATACAAAGAGTTATGTATCTTTATGCATTTTACGCACATTCCTTGTGGAAATACAGGAAAGCCTGCTGAAGAATTATGTACGTGTGGCATTCAATGTATTTAGTATTTCAAATGTCTCTAAACTATTTTGATACGGACAAAACGATAGAGTAAAATGCTATTTCTAATATTCTGAAAACATTTATTTTGGCGTGTACGTAAGTGCAAGATGAAATCTTATTTCACTTATACTTTGAAATTCTGCGACGTTCTGAGCGTTTATGTAAAATAAGATAAAATATAAATAAAATATAAAATAAAATCAATTGAAGTACAAGTTGAAACTGACAAAAATTTTGCAAAAGATCCGTATAAAGTTTATATGCCCCATGTCCTATAAAATGTGCAAGCGCCTGTTAAGATGTGGTAGGAAAGAAAGATTATAGTGTAACAATAAAAAGAAT
>NW_028234422.1:11928899-11943899 GCF_977035675.1 Penaeus japonicus
ACATATGTCAGGCTTAATTTGCCCTTTCCAATTCCTGTAAACCTCCACACCTGTGCCAACTAGCTGTGCCAACCTCTCCATACTGCTAGCTATTCAAGAACATCACTTTTGTTTGGCCTGCTTCTAGTTCAACCAGGCCTATGACAAGGAATAGATTCCTGAACCATCTCTTGTGCTGTTGAATGGATAGGGTATTAATAGTTGCTTGTCATTTTGTTAGTGTCACCTGATAAGAAAATATTTCCTAATGGAAATTGGGCAGAAATAGGATAAGGTAAGAATCAAGTGTATATAACTCGTCCACCAGCTTGTTAGCCGAGAAATATGTAAGAAGTTCCTTTGTGGCAAATTAAACATGCACAACAATACATTCTCCCATAATGTCAAATATACCACAACTATTTCGTCATGACGCCTTTTGTCAGGCGCTAATACTTATTGCCCACGTTTGGCGTGATACCCATCTGCATTGATTTAACCCAGGGATCCCCCCCCTCTCCTCTCCCCCATCTTGTATTCTGTTGACTATAGCTGGAGAATTGTACATTTAGCAAAAATATTTGTTCAATTTATATGATCTAAATATCAAGTAACCATTTCGGATACTCCTTTGAAGTGTTCTCATACTGCTTTGTAGCACTATGGCGTCAAACAAAGGATAAATCAAACCAATTGCAATACGACTCCACTCCCTCTGTGGGCTTGGAATAACCAAACGATTGGACATAACTAGATATGGTTATTTTAAGAATTGATTTGAATATCAAACAGTAGGCTTGTGCTTAGGCAGACTATTTGTAAATTAGCACCATAGAAACAGACAACTGACTGCAGTGCATGATTTGCAAAAGTAAAAGATGGTGCAATCAGGCTATTTAAAAAATTGATATTTTTGGAGACTTAACATACATACCATTGTGAATGATAGATTTTAACATTACTCCTTTTATAACTTCTTGCAATGCTGTTGCATCCTCAACTTCATATCTGTGAAATAGGCATTTACTATAGTCTAGAACAATTATATATAGTTGCTCTAAGGAAATTGATTTCTTGAACGTAGTCCTTGTAATTTTTGAACACCAAAAGGATGGCCAGAGATTTATTGATAGTGTATTACATGGAATGAATTGCATGGCTGGAAAATGTGTGGGTCATGGTTTGAACTTAGGAAATTCTTGATATTGTGGAGAATTGCTGATATTGTGGAGAATTGCAACTTACTTGAAATAAGGTGCATCAATTTGTTGCAACATGTCTGAAATGTATGGACATATCCTAAGAAAACGGTGTAAGGGAAATAAAGAATTTAAAGATAAAGTGCGAATATAGTTTTCACTCTTGTAAATAAAAATCTAAATTTTAGATTTGTTGTATTCACTTCTAAAAACTGGTTTCTAATCTTAATAGAAAAGCAAAGTATCAGAAAATTGGTTTCATTTTGTAGTTCAGTACTTACTCCTATGAACAATCTGTGTTCGGTTAAGTAAGAGTTCTTTTGACATTATTACTATTTTGGTGGGGGCTACAGTGTGAAGTGTTAGTTTTAATTTTTAGAAATGTGTGAAAATGTTTTTCAACTTTTCCTAAGTGACTTGGGAGTACATTTCTTTTGGTAAAGTTCATTTCAGGGAACTATTAGATATTTATGAATTGACTTGGGAGGCTGTAACAAAATATACCGCAGTATAATACGTAGAAAATTAAATTTCATGATTATAAAAAGAAAAGACTAACCAGTTAGGCAATTTTAACATAATTTACACTATTAGTCTTACCTGATTGTCTTAATTTTTTTTTTTTTTTTCTCCTGCAGACGCTGTACACTTACCCCGAGAACTTCAGGGCCTTCAAGGCCCTGATTGCTGCTCAATTCAGCGGTGCCAAAGTAACCGTAGACAGCAGCTTTGTCTTCGGGGAAACCAACAAGTCTGATGCTTTCCTGAAGAAGTTCCCTCTTGGCAAGGTAAGGTGGACTTGAAATGAGTGGAAAGTTTTTTTGACAAGTATACTTATAAAGCTTACCAATTGATCTGTGGCCAAGAAATAAACATTATGCCAACTAGAATTTTGAGGTACAGCAAATGTTAATTTCAGCTTTTATATTGAAGGGAGCTGCAGATACTCAATTCTTAACAAGGTTTTTAGATATTTCATTGGTCTAGGATGCTGTTTCTTGGCCCTTTTCATATTGTCATTCCTCATTTTTCAAGATTGCTGGAAGGAGCATTCCCAATATTGTTTTCACAGTTCATAATATATTTTGATTCAAGCATTGCTAAATTGCCATCAATATTGTTAGTGATCAACTCTTTTATACAATCTTCTTAGATCACTTTATAGAATATTAGTCCACTTGCAGAACAGTCTAAAAAATCTCTTAAGTGAGCATCCTCCTAGTTTAATATGTCAAATGGCATATTTGTCAACCAATATCTGAATGCTGTAACTTGTAACATTTCAGGTCCCAGCCTTTGAGTCTACTGATGGCAAATGCATTTTTGAGAGCAATGCCATTGCTTGGGCGGTGGCCAATGAGCAACTCCGTGGAAAGACCCCCATGGACCAGGCTCAGGTGGTCTCCTGGATGAACTTTGCTGGTAAGTTTTATATTGGAGTATTGTGCCGTGTCTGAAGAAACATACAATTCTCACGCACATGTTAAAATAATTTTTTTTTTTTTTTTTTTAATTCATCACTTGACCCGAGTAAACTTCTTGCAGATAATGAAATCCTGCCAGCATCATGCACCTGGGTATTCCCATGCCTTGGCATTATGCAGTTCAACAAAGGTAATACTGAGCGTGCTAAGGAAGATATCAAAAAGGCCCTTGCGTCTCTTAACTCCCACCTTCTATCTCGCACCTTCCTGGTGGGTGAACGTATTTCCCTGGCTGACATCACTGTATGCTGCACCCTTCTCCATCTCTACCAGGTTAGTAGAAGAGGAGTGACATTTTAGTGCATTTATAAAAATGTATATAAAATATATAGTGTCTATAACAGTTTATTTCAGTAAAGCTGTAATTGATCATAACTAATGAATGCTACAAATGCAAATTGTAATAACCCTTTGTAAGTGTTCCTGATTGTTTCAATGTATCATGAGGGGTCAGACAAAGGGCAAAGAAATTCTTCTCCTACGATTCCCCACCTACTTTTTGGGTGCTGTGAATAACCAGTTGAAGATACAATATCCAAATAGAATACAATAAATTTATAGTTGCCATCCAGTTGTTAAGTACTATCTATCACTGAAATACACACCCTCTTACAGTATGTGCTGGAGCCTGCCTTCCGCAAGCCATACCAGAATGTCAATCGTTGGTTCACCACGGTGGTTAACCAGCCTCAGGTTAAAACTGTAATTGGTGAATTCAAGCTCTGCGAGAAGATGGCACAGTTTGACAACAAGAAGTTTGCTGAAGTCCAGAGCAAGTTGAAGCAAGGTGGTGGTGACAAGAAGGTAAGGTTTATCTTTTCTTCTGGGGTAGGGGGGAGGGACATTTATTTTAAGATCTTGAACCTATGATCAGTGTTTATGAAAATAATTTAGTTTTATTGTGGCTATGAAACCGTGGTTAACAAAAATATTTCATAAATATTTGTAACCCTCTGATAGTGTTCCCAATTGTTTAAACAGAACATGAGGGGTCAAACAGAGGGTAAAGAAATTCTCATCCTGGAATCACTTCTCATTTCTTTAGTGGTGTGAACCAGTAGAGTACATAAATTTCCAAATTATATAAATAATTTCCTTTAGAAATGTCGAACTATTTGGCTTTTAAATCAAAATGCAGCTGCTGAAACTATTTTTTAACCATGTATTTCCCCTTGTAGAAGGAGAGCAAGAAGGAGGTAAAGAAGGAACAACCCAAGGAGAAGAAGGAAAAGGAATCCTCCCCACCTGCAGCTGCCCCTGCACCTGCCCCCAAGCCAAAGGATCCTCTGGATGCCCTTCCTGCAGGGTGAGTTTGTCTTCTACTTTTGTGGCTACCACCACTAGAATGATAGCTTCTGGAATTTTAAGGATTTGATTTTACAAGCAGCATTTGGCACATAATGGTAAGGTTCCTTCTAGCTTGTGAATTGACAATGCATGCTTTAAATGTAAAGTGTTCTGCTGTATAAGTTGGAACATTGGTATTTAGTTATTGGAGAAGCAGTTTGGAGGGCAGTTTTGTAGAAAATCCATTTGATTTTAGGTTGCTTGGGAGTGGTGCCCAAGGGGATGGACCACCCAGCGAGTGTGGAAGTGGGATTTGTGATACTTCTCCTTTGCTTCCTGTAATAAAAGAGGTGTTCCTCAAGCACATGGAAGATCTTCCTAATATGGTTTTCTTTGATGTAGAGACAACTGGTTTAGACTTAGATTGTGATATTGTACAGCTCTCTGCTGCTGTCAAGGATCAAACCTTCAATCAGTATGTTCTCCCAAATAAGCCAATAAGGCAACAGGCTTCAGAAATAACTGGTTTAACTGTAAAAGATGGTGTACTTCATTTGAAGGGCAAGAAAATAGAAAGTGTGGGGGCAAAAGAGGCTTTCCAACATTTTGTTAATTGGTTACAGCCTTTTGCTCCTTTAGTATTGGTTGCTCATAATTGTTACAACTTTGATTCTAAGCGGTTGGTTAATTCAATGGAAAAGCATGGGATGGAACCTGCCTTGCGTGAGGTGGTTGTTGGGTTTCTAGATACCCTGCCTCTCTTCAGACATGTTCTCCCCAATTTAACAAACCACAAGCAAGAAACTATAGTTCGTGCTGTGCTTCACGAAACCTACAGTGCACATGATGCATTGCAAGATGTAAAGTCACTTCAGAGAGTGGTAAACATTTTGAATTTACCAGCTGATACTCTGAAAACTTTTTCATTTACTTTTGAGTCCTTAAAGGAAAAAATGGAGAGTGGTAGAAGAGCAAAATTAAAATCGAGAAGCCTAAAGCCTCTAGTTGAAACAAAATATTTGTCAGATACACTGGCAGATAAACTTGCAAAAGCTGGTGTAGACTTTAATCTTCTAAAGTCGTTTTATGTGAGAGGCGGGAAGGATTTCTTGACTCAAGTTTTCAGTCAGCCCAATAGACCAGATCAACCTCATGCCAGACTGAGTACAAGTACTATTAATAGTATTTCTGATTATTTTTCACAAGAGTATGTGGAAAATGTAAATGGGGGTGTGGGAGGGAAGGTGAAAGAGTAGATGGCATGAAACCTGTAGTGTAATTTTGATTTCTTAATAACCCAACCACATCCCCAGAAATGCCATATAAAAATTTCTAGTTAATTTTGAACATGTACCAATTGTGTAGACAATTTTTGGTCATATAGTAAATGGCAGTGATGTATGCAAGTTTTTGTCTGCATCTTGTATATAATGCAAGTGGAGCAATTATTTGAATTAGGTAGATTAGTAGGACTAGAAAGTAAATGGGGAGGGGGCTTGGTTCTTAGCCCCGCCCCCCTTCTTATTTAAAAATATAAACCTCGGCATAAAAGATGGGAGACGACAACTGTCCGACCAATTGCTCCATTTGCATCTTGAATCTCCAGTTGATTTCATTGTATACTTGAAATGTGCTTTTAATATGGCTATATACTCTTTTTTAGTTGCAAATGTAGTCTTTAGTAAATGTACATAATAAGGTGCAGTATAATTTATGAACGATTGCACAAATATATTTTTACAGATAGATTTTGTTTCAAGTGTCCTGGTTAGTACATTTTTGGTTAGTTTTCTGCCTTTATTTCACTTTAGATTTAGAAATCTTGTTTATACAGTGCACTCATGTTGGATATGTTGATATTTAAAGGATACAAGTTGGTCTTGTTCTTGGAAGCCGTTTAGATATTGGCACGAATATGATTAGAAAGACGGCAGACTATCTAACACCAATACATGGTGTGAGAATACACTTTAATATGCAGAAGTCTCTATCTAGAGATTTCAATGTCAAATACGGTGCATTTATTTCAACAAGAACCAAAAGTGCAAAGATGCAAAAAGAGGGCACTTGTGTCCTCATTAGTCTGAAAATTGACAGAATAAAAGTTTTAAGGAACTGGGGGACCAATTTTTGCGGAGTACATTTGTCTGGGCACACTATTGGACATTCATATGCAAATAAAGCAACTTTGAATTAGAAGAATGTGATTTTTAAATGTAGATTGTTGTTGTAGTGTAGTATGATTTGCTGGTAATCTATCAGTTGGTATATATACATACTTATACATACTTAACATTTGGATAACAAGCATTATTACATTGTAGATATTGATTGGTCTTTAAGTTGTATACATTATTTAGTTGTGATTTGATTTTCAGAAACTTCAACTTGGATGACTTCAAGAGGTTCTATTCAAACAATGACGAAGATAAGTCTGTGCCTTACTTCTGGGAAAAGTTTGACAAAGATCATTATTCCATCTGGTACTGTGAATACAAGTAAGTATACAGAACGGTCTTTATGTATCATCCAATTAAGTGTAGATTACTTTAGCATTGTTCTGTAAGCCCTGCCCTATTTTCATTTGTCCTATAATAGGTTGCTAGGAGCAGTCTTAAGGCCAAAAGTAAGCTTACTATTTGAGAATAGTGCAGCAATTGAAATAGGGGAGCACACTTTTCTACAGTGTAATGTTTTACTGGTTCAGAATTTTCCTTTTTGGTACCACAAGTTAAACGTATTGTTTTCGCATCAAAGATTTACTAACATAAATTTCATCTCCCTCATTCTGTAATTTTTAAGTTCAGTAGCATGTTAATTTTTGCTTTGGTGTCCTGTAAACCTTTTGTAAGATGGGAGATCGGCAAATAACTTGGTCTTCAATTTTCTATATAACGTATTTCATGTGAAATACCTAAGAAACAATTGTTAGATTATTTCAAACTATAGCCAGTAATATGGGGTATACAAAATATAAAGTTACTGTTCTTTTTAAAAAACATTATTAGAGCCACTGATTAACAACTATGCTTCCACATTGGATATTGCTATATTAGCCAACCACAAATTACAACATCACATCAGGGTTTTGGACAAAGATTTTGTAAGACTGGCGACAATAATTCATTTTATAATAATCACCAAACGGCGTGAGATTGAAACTTGTAAGCTGCTAATTATGCTATGTAGGCATAGTTAAGGTTGCTTAGATGAAAGAGGTAGCTAGCTGTTCAGGATTTAAGTCATAATATTTAAGATGGGTAAATTAGGTTTTCGGTATTACCAGAATTTTAACGCATTCTTCAGATATTCTTAACTCGTATACTTTTATTTTCTTAAGCCTGTAGTTTGGCTGAATTTATATATTGAAAGAGACTTAATGTATTACTGATCACCTTTCATTTACTACGTCTTTTGCAATTCACATTACCAGTATATCTATACATTGATGGTGCCTGACGAAAACCTTGTGCATTTTTCCAGGTATGCTGACGAACTCAGCAAGGTGTTCATGACCTGCAATCTTATTGGTGGTAAGTTGAATTACGTTTATAAATAATCATTGCTTAAAAGAGTGTTCATATGGAATGGTTTTAATCTGCTTTAGCAATACTAATAGTTTCATTCTTCACCCCCTCTAGGAATGTTCCAGCGTGTGGATAAGCTCCGCAAGAACGCCTTTGCCTCCATGTGCGTTTTCGGTGAAGACAAGGCCAATAACATTTCTGGCATCTGGGTTTGGAGGGGACAAGAACTAGCTTTCCCTGTAAGTATTCTTTTTATTCGGTTGAAATCGGTAGATGCTATCTATGGGCTGATTTTGATTGTGAAGTCATGTTTCCATCAGTTTGTGGCGACTTTGATTCAAGTTTGCTTATCCCAAAGAGTGCAGAATCAGACCATTAATTCGAATCCCAATTTCAGCTCTGTGATGATTGGACCGTCGACTACGAGTCCTACGACTGGAAGAAGCTGGACCCACAGTCGGAGGAGACCAAGAAGCTAGTCGACCAGTACTTCAAGTGGATTGGGGAGGACAGCAAGGGCCGTAAATTTAACCAGGGCAAGATCTTCAAATAATTCTAAACCCACACAAATGTTATATCCTTATGAATAAATAAAATTCACCGTCATTTCGCGTTTATTTTATTGCAAACCTTGTAAGTACATGTTAGGGGTGCTTTAAAGAATACTTAAGCTATTGGGAAATGTATACTTATTCTAGATGGTTATTTGAAATTGGGCGCATTATGGTCCTTTGGAGATACAAAAGGAAAGCAAAACGCAACATAACTAGTTGCGAGAAACTAAGGAAATACCAAGTTGAATTATAAATCATTTGAATGCGGAGAAAAGTAACGTTACCGACTACTTACTTGATTATGCTTTATAACCTTGGTTAGTATGCGAAAAGGAAATGACATGGTAATGACTCTAATGAGCATTATGCATGATATATTGAAACTAGTGTTATTTTAGGAAGGTTCTGTACCTTTTAAACCTACCCATTCCTTTAACATTAAAAAATGTGCACTTACCTTAAAGTTTCTGCCACAAAGTAATAAGAATGCACTGAGGCACTGGTAAATACCAAGCCGTGTTCATTCTTGAGTAGTCACTACCATTAGTTGGAATGCAGTACGATCGTTTGTCGATTGGTCAGTTTAGCAAGATAACCAAACACCTGTACCACTATTAACCGGTAGGGATGCATACCGCAGCTTTACGAGTACAACCCAACAGGCCCGGGGGCTTTACCCTTAATCGGACAGGATTAGGTTAAACTTTTCTATTTCTGAAGTTCCTTAATTCCAGACTAGACATCGGAGTCACGTAAAAGGCTTCATTGGTGTCCAAATCTCACCCGTGTGAAGGTAGGCTTAAGAACCGTAATACTAGTTTTCGTAGATGGCGAAGGCAGACAAAGCTCCGCTCCATTTTTTTACGCATCGAGCAACAATGTGGAATACAGCGCAATGCCATTTTCAAGTGCTTGAGAATGCACCGTATTCCTGCATACACCTATGATCACTGCCGGGCAGATAAGCCTGTGACCAGAAATTTGGTCTGTGTTAGGGCTAATTTTTCGGTGATTTACCTGCTACTTCGGTAAAAAAAAAGAAAAAAAGTCGGTTATGTAAACGGTATTCTGCGGTAACTTAGGAAATTAGTTTCGTTGGTTTAAAGAATAGAACTTAAACAAGGTCAATTGCTGAATAGAATACAATAAATATCAGGAGTTTTATATAATTTTATTGCTTCCTTTACTATTGAATTTAATAAACGACAGTGCATTTCTGTCTTATCAGTTAAAGCAAAATGGCCGTGGCATTTACCTCCGCTTGCCCTTTCATTGAAATAAACAAAGAAAATGTATGGCGTCAGGATTTTGTATCGAATCACCGCGGGATGATCGCTAAAGAAAGCGTGCGCCAAAAAGAGGGGAGGAGTACTAGTGTCACAGGTCGGTTCACGCGAAAATAAAACCTGAACGCTGATTGGCATACGACAGCATAAAGCAATGCACTGGCTGTAGATTGCTGAATATTTCCACATTATGTAGAGGCTTGCGCTTGCGAATATTACCACACTATTCCTTATCGCATATCATAAATTCTCCGAGAGAAAAAATGTGGGCCCATGTGTGCAAGTGAAATGATGGTTGGCAATTCCATTAAGCCGGAGATGTCACCTATATTTCAGAGACCGCTGAAATATAAGCTGTTTAATATCTCATACGGTTCAGCGGATCAAAGAAAGATGCAATGCTAGCTCTGTCGTTACCTTCATCGAAAGATAAGGAAAAAATATCCTTTAATAAAATCACAAAAACGAAAAAATGGTCAGGCAGCGGCAATATGTACTATGTTGTTGCTATTTTACTGAAGTTTCGCGCAATTACAGACCTCTTTTAAACCCTGGCTTAGTCCTGACATCACGGACGTTGACCACAGACTTGACCCGGTGAGGGCACAACTCGCTGGGCAGTGCTTGACCATATGGTCACATGAAGGAGAATATTGAATAAAATAATGCGTGATGATTGCCAATTAAAGGATCAACATATAAAACATGCACACATTTCCAAAGTCATAAGCAGAAAGAATATTTGCATATTTGATGCTTCTCCCACAACCCAAACCCCAAGGCGCACTTTTACCTCCTCTCGTTGGAAAAAAAAGCGATGTCGCTGATGGTAACAGCGTTTTTCTTGGAATTTGTAGATCCGGGAAGGATGTCTTTGGTGGCAGATAAAGGAACTCTTGAAATCATCTTGGTTCTTAGTTCGACCAAGATTTTGAAATGGTACAGAGAAAAATCCTTACAGTATTCACTTTATTGAAAAAGTACAACAGTTTAACTAAAACACGCCCCTTGCATTAATTCTTTGTTTTTTTCTCAAAGGGCATGATGTCTTATTCATAAACTTCAAATTCCTCATTGTCGAGAGAAATAACACCACGAGTAAAATTTTACAAAAAGTACATTAATTTAACAGCTATAAATATCTTACAAATATACATCGTCTAATGCTCATATTTACCCATGTTTGGTTTCAATTTAAGCATGTATTGAAATACTCAGGGGCGCCGGGGACCATTTTGGGCGGCGGGAGACATAGAGATAACTACTAATAATATCCTGTACTTAACTGCAAAGCTTGTAAGCATTAAACTTCGCTAGACCCGCTTGCAAGAAATCAGAGGGCGCAGTTGGCTCTGCTGCCCCCGTGCGTCCAGCGCTCTTGAAAATACCATTTATATAGGTAAAGAGAGAAAGAGGCAAATGGATATATAATATATATATATATATATATATATATATATATATATATATATATATATATATATATATATATATATATATATATATGTATGTATATATATACACACACACACACACACACACACACACACACACACACACACACACACACACACACACACACACACACACACACACACACACACACACACACACACACGCACACACACACACACACACACACACACACACATATATATATATATATATATATATATATATATATATATATATATATATATATATATATACATATATATGTATGTGGGTATATAAATATATATATATTATATATATATATATATATATATATATATATATATATATATATATATATATACGTACATGCATATATATGTAAATATATATATATATACATATACATACTTATATATATATATATATATATATATATATATATATATATATATATATATATATATATATATATATATAGAGAATTTTTTGTATTTTTGTTTTTTTTTTTTCTTTTTTTTTTCTTTTTTTTTTTTTTTTTTTAAGGGTGTATGTGTGAAAGTAAAATGTCACTGATTTACGAATTTTACCCTTTTTGGTTAATACCCCTTTCTCGATGGTAGTTTCCATGGCGACGACGGCAGAAGAACAATGACGGGGAAACATGTTTTTCCAATGAGTCTCTAGGAACTGAGGTTTTCCTTCTAAACTCCATGGATAAAACCATTAGGATGAAAAATGGATGAATGATAATTCAACCAACCAAGTATGAAATGGTGATGTGGTTGATATGAATTCCCAAGACGGAATGTTTAATGATTTCTTGACGATCAAGTAATTTTATGGCACTGATTTGAGGAATACATTAATCATTGCAATAACAAGCCAAAGAAAGTAAAGCTTACACAATCACATACAAAATATAACTACAACCTATAATAGTCACTAAATATCAAATATGCTGTGCTATAAATCGGAAAACAAATATAGAAATATAATCTTAATGTTCCTAAAACCGTGTGTTATAACTGATCCAGCCTTAACTAGAGTGTACGCGTGTTTAAATTTTTCATTTCATAAATCCCTAATATGTGCATATATGGCGAACAGGTGGATAGAAGGAATATCGTTTAAACTTAAAATTCGTCGTAGCTCTAGCGGCTTTGTCGTGGAGTTAGTCTGCTTTCTCCTCTGCGAGTCCCAAGAAAAGTAACTGACATACGTATGTCAATTTTGCTGAAATAAAGATCATTAATCTTTGTTAGAAAATCTGTCATTTGCTAAATTCAACTAAATACAAAACCCAAAAGGGCAAATACTATCCCATGATGATAAAAACATCAAACACATTTCATAATCGTCCATACTTAAATCTAAATCAAAACGACGAGAAACTCAAATCACCTAAAACGCCGTCGAACTTCTTCGCGATGTCCTGTCGATACACGGTCACGTAGTAGACCGGCAGCCCAGTGCAGATGACGCCGATGGACGCCCCTACCTCGATAGGCCTCTCCAGAATGGGCATCACGATGAGGAAGAGGGACGCCAGCCCGAAGACTATGGGGAGGGCGATCCATACCTGAGGCGAGGCGACGGCCGTTAGTTCCACGGGATTCGGCGGGGAATTATGGGTCTGTTTCGACTTAGGGTTCAACGTGTGAGGGATCTTCACTGACTCCTCTTTAATATTATGTAGAATTATTTGTTTACTATATTGTTTATGTAGGTGCTCCTCTTTACTACTTACAAATATGAATAATAGAATGTTATTTTGCTTGTGTTTTGTTTTTTCAATTGTCACAAAGGGATGGGGATACATGGATGACACTAAGAATGTTCAAAAGGATACGGGGCGAGAGAGAACTTTGCGTGGGTACTGATAGCTTGGCTGATGAGTGATAGAAGGCTGAGAGATAGATAAACACCTACACACATGTGCATGCACACGTGTGTGTGTGCGTTTGAGCGTGTGTGCGTTCGTGTGTGTGTGTGCTCGCGCGCGCACGTGTGTGTACTATTCAAAGGGGAAGTCTTGGCAGAGAAAAGGTTCTAGCTCCTACCTTGAAGGGCCTCGCTCTCTCGGGCTGTTTGTAGCGGAACCAGAAGAGAGCGCAGATGCAGGCGAACTGCGTCAGCGTCGCCGCGAACGTCGAGTAGTTTATCAACAAGCCGACGTCCGAAGTGACCAGCATCGCCAAAGTAAGAATCCCCTGATGAAGCAAGAGACAGAAAATAGGGTCATTCTTGCTCTTTCACACGCGAGATAAAGCCCAAATTCCCTTGATAGTCCATGGGTACCGGTCCCCTTCTTTCCCGGCGTCGTTACAAGAAACAATGCATCAGAGAAGGTCACCATGATAAAGATTATATTTCCCAAAACATCTTATGAAGAAAACATAGAACTGGCTCTCTCTTTCTCTTTCTCTCTACTTTCCCTTTCTTCTCCCTCTCTTCCTCTCTCCATCCTCCCTCCCTCTCTCCTCCCTCTCCCCTCTCCCCCTCTCTCCTCCCTCTCCCCCTCTCTCCTCCCTCCCTCCCTGTCTCCCTTCCTCCCTTCCACACCTCCTACCCCTCCCCCCTCTATCTCTCTCGCTCTCTCAACACGTACATTAAGGAAGACAGCAGGTACAGGCGTGAGGTTCTCCATGTGCACCAGCGAGAAGGCTTCGGGGAAATGCCCCTTGCGCGCGCCCACGAAGATAAGGCGGGACTGCGTGAAGACGACGCCGTTCATGGAGCCGAAAGTGGAGCACATGACGAACACGGGCATCGTCCAGGCCACCGTGCTCAGGGCGCGGCTTGCGAAGGTCTGCAGGAGGAAATCTGGCTAAGAATGGAGTTCTGGAGGTTGATATAGGTCTTTTTTTTTTATCAAGGCCTCGAACTAGCTCTATTTGAGGACGAATTGAAGGCGGCTATTTTAAGCTAATAAGCATAAAACGTATGTTTCAGTAAAAACAACAAATAAGAACAAGAACAACGATGTATGTATTAAGATAACCTATCACAATACTAACGTCAACATCCTACTAAAAACTCTGGATTTATTAAAACTTATCCGTTGCAATTCAACATACATCAGTTTGTAATCAGTGCTGACTTCACATAGAATGATTAAGAGATTGAAGCTGTGCTTGAAAAGAAGAAGGCTGCAGTTCATTGAGATTCTATATAGGCTAATGAGCACTGCCATCCACATCACGAAAAGATGCAACCAGAAAATAAAGAAAGAGAGAAGGAAAGAAACAATAACCGAAAATCGAGCAAGATATTATTGTCATTAGGCCGATAGAAAAGGTATATTTCGGTTCATATATGATCTAGGACGTAGTCTTTCAATGAGGTTTTAGTTTTTGTTTAAGTTCAAATGATTATCTATCTATATTTTACACGCCTTTGTATCTTTGTATTTGTTTGAAGTTGTTCTCTAATAGCGGTCAGGGATAAGCGCGGGCCAATCTCTGTGTCCCAAATCAGCAACACAACATCTCCACAACAGTAGCGTTCGCCGCAACCACCACAACACCATGAGAACAACAATCACATATTCGTGCATTCATCCAGTATTTATCCTCGTCACTGTTAATCACCATACGCCTACCATTATCACCATGCATCCACGATCTACCAGTCTGACCACTCATCTCCTGCACCTACCATGGCGACAGCATCGGCGGCGAGCATCTCCGAGGGCGTCAGCACAGCCAGATACGCCACGTTCGCCAGCGTGTAGACGGCGGTCACCAGACCCGTCGAGATGATGATGGCCAGCGGAAGGTTCCTGTGGTAGACAAGAAAGCTGGAGGTTAAACTTCTCTTTTGGGTTTGAAGTGTCTAAAAAAATAAATGATGAGCTTTTTCGCTGGTTAAATGAAGAAAAAGCAGGAGATAGAACCTCCAGGGTCTAAGGAGTCGTAAGGGAAGGAGGAACTTAAACTTATTTGTAAGGGACACAATCTAAAGGCTAGATGGATGTAGAACCTTTTTATAGGGTTAAGAGAGTCTAAAAATAGATGGAGAATTTAGTCTATGGGTAGATGGAAGAAGAACTAAAAGGTAGTTGGAAAGTAAAAAATCAAATGTGCGTCTCTCATGGCGTAGATGGTGGTAAAACTTAAAGAAGATAATAGGGAGAAACTACCTGAACTACATCGTTATTCTGTAAATCGAATTATAATGACTACAGATTGTTACTGGGTGTAATTTAGAAAACAATAAATATACTTACTTATTTGGATTTTTCAGTT
>NW_028234422.1:11978899-11981399 GCF_977035675.1 Penaeus japonicus
TCATAATAGCGAGAATAATGACAATGATAATAGTAACGATAGTCATGATAATGATGATAGTAATAATTATACAAGTGATAGTAACTGTGACTATGATGATGACAACGATGATGATAGTAATAATGATAATAATGATGATAATAATGATGGTTATGAACATGATGATAATAACAATGATAAGAATAATAACAATAATAATGATAATAATAATTATGACTATGCTGTCGATGCCGATAACAAAGATAATAATAATAATAATGATAAAATATAACAACAGCAATAAAGACGATCATAATACCGATATATCTATAAATAAATGAACAACAACAAAAAGAAGATATAAGATAGACCCCCTCCCTGTCCCCCCCTCCCCCTGTACAGACAAGCTCCTGGGCTGCGGCGCCTTCGGGCGTGTGTACCGCGCAGAGCTTGATCTACCGAAGTCGGGCGCCCCTCCTGTCACCGTGGCCGTTAAGATGGTGAAATCTCGCAAGGACAAGTTGCAGCTCAACGCCTTGCAATCGGAGCTCAAGATTCTCATTCATATTGGACAGCATGTTAATATCGTCAACCTGGTGGCCGCGTGCACGAAGAATCTGCACACTAAAGGTGGGATGTTTTTTTTCTTTCTTTTTTAAATTGATTTTGATTTTGGATTATTTTTTTTTCTAGATTATTCTTTTCTCGCTCTGATTGATTTTTTTTTCTTTGGTGTGTTTTGATTTCGTGTCATTTTATTTATTTATTTATTTATTCATTTATTAATTGTTTTTTTGGTGTGTTTTTATTTCGTTTTCATTTTTCTGTTCATTATATATATATATATATATATATATATATATTTATTTATATTTATTTATATTTATTTATATTTATATTTATATTTATTTATTTATTTATTTATTTATTTATTTATATATACATATATACATATATATTTTTTTTTCTTTTTTCTTTATTTTTTTAAGAAAAATAGAGCTTTGAAAATGTTATGAATTTTGTCCCATAGCCTTTTCCCTTTCTTCGTTACGAGAGTTTACAACAGAATTGCAGTTCCATAAAAAAGAAAGAAAGAAAAAAGAATTCTCATCCCCCATACAAAAACCTTACCACGTCCTTGACCTGGAAAGGGACTCTCGGTTAATCAGCTGATGGATTAATTACAGGTGAGCTGATGATCCTTGTTGAATATTGCCGCTTCGGGAATATTCTGGACTTCATGAGGAGGAACCACAGAACCTTCGTGAATCAGCTGGACCCTCTCACGGACACCATCAACCCGTCTGTGGTGCGGCTGCCGCTGGAGAACTTCAGGTGATGAGTGACAGAAGGCATTTTTTGAAAATTGAGTTTTTTTTTTTTTCGTTTTTATGATTATTATCCTCGTCATCATCGCCATCATATGTATACACTGTCTATAGTATGAATAAACTTATCAAAATCAATCAATCATTATCATCATCACTATTATTACATCATCATCATTATCATCGTCATCTTTATCACCATCATCATCATCATTATTATTATCATCACCATCGTCATCTTTATCACCATCATCATCATCACCATCATTATTATTATCATCATCATCATCGTCGTCATCACCATCATCATCATCACCATCACCATCACCATCATCATCATCACCATCTCATCATCCCACCCCCCGCCACCACCACCACCGCCCCTCCTCTCGCCCTCCACTAACGCCGCCCACCGCCACCAGAAGCTCCATCGCCGACGTCGTGTACATCAGCGAGGGTCGAGTCGCTTTCCAGAACGTCGACAGCAACGCCACCTGTCCGGGGATCTTCCCAACGTCTCGCGAGGTAAACATATGTATCGCGGATGATGAATACGTTTTTGTTTTGTTTTTTGGATACTGATTATATATTTTTTTGGGATGTGTAGGAATGGAATTGTATTGTCTTGGATCTAACGTGGTTGTATTCTTATTTCGGTTACTGGAGCTGAAGTTGTTAATTAAAGCCTAGAACGTGATAACGATACCCAGTATTATCATGCTTTTGCTATTGATTGTGTCCGAAATAAATATCGTGTAAATCGGAATTGCCTTTCATTGTAATATACACTCTACTGTAACCACACAACCATGAAACACTAATCAAGGATCCTTATTCCTGTCATCCATATCCTTCCATCGTGAAGGTGCTCTTGCGTAGCGCCGCAGGGACACGCGCCAGCACCACACAGCTGTCCCAGGATTCCGAGATGACGGCAGTGACCCTGAGTGAGATGTTCTTGTTTTTATTATAATTGTTATCGTCATTATTATCATTATTAGTGGTAGTAGTAGTAGTGGTAGTAGCAGAGACGGTAGTAGTACTGCTATCTTTTTATCTACTTCTAGAAACAGTAGTGGTATTTTTATCATTATTTAGCCTACTGTGTTTCGAGGTACAAATATATCCTATGGAGATCTATCTGTTTTCTCCGAATTCATTGATGGTTGCTATGGTTAGATGAATAGAAGGAC
>NW_028234422.1:11986399-11991399 GCF_977035675.1 Penaeus japonicus
CCTCTTCCCCCAGCCTCCTCCTCATCTTCCTCTTCCCCCAGCCTCCTCCTCATCTTCCTCTTCCCCCAGCCTCCTCCTCATCTTCCTCTTCCACCAGCCTCCTCCTCATCTTCCTCTTCCACCAGCCTCCTCCTCATCTTCCTCTTCCACCAGCCTCCTCCTCATCTTCCTCTTCCCCCAGCCTCCTCCTCATCTTCCTCTTCCACCAGCCTCCTCCTCATCTTCCTCTTCCCCCAGCCTCCTCCTCATCTTCCTCTTCCTCTTCAGCCTCCTCCTCATCTTCCTCTTCCTCTTCACGCTCCTCCTCATCTTCCTCTTCCTCTTCACACTCCTCCTTCCCATCTTCCTCTTCTTCACACAGCCCAGATTGCCTTATCCTTCCTTCTTCCTCCTTCACGCTCCTCCTCATGCTTCCCTCTGGCACACCGCCTCATCCTACTCCTCTTCCTCTCCATGCCCCTCCTCATCTTCCTCTTCTTCTCCACACCCCTCCTCATCTTCCTCTTCCTCTTCTCCACCCTAATCCCCTTCTTCTTGCTCCTCCTCCTGCAGGCGCCACTGCCGGTGAAGTGGATGTCTGTGGAAGCTCTCCGGGATGGAATATTTTCGACGCAGAGTGACGTTTGGGCCTTCGGGGTCGTCATGTGGGAGATATTCAGGTATTCCTATTTTCTTACAATGATCTCCATTCGATTATGTTTTTTTTCTTTTTTTTTATTCATTATTTCTTAGTCTATTTATGTGAGTTGGAATGAGTTTATTTCTTGATATTTGTCTTGGAGAGTTGTTTTTTTTATTATTTCTACTTTTTTTTTGCTCCGTATTAATTTTTTTTTTTTTAGTGTTTTTATTGGTGGATAAGTAGTGATTCTCTTCTCTTCTTTTGAGAAAGGATTGGATTCGATTTTTGAGGGGTTGATTGAGTGATTATGTTTTTTTTCTTGAATCGAATCAGATTTTTTTTTTTTTTTTGGGGGGGTGCTTTATATTTTCTTTTCTTTTTTATAGATATGATTAGAATTTATCATTTTGATTCGATAAAAAAAAAAAAATTGTTATGTAATTAAAAGTGATTATAAAAAAAACATTTGGTATGTATTCTCTTTTCTTTGACGTATCAATATGGAGATGTATTTTTATTGGTTGGAAATGAACCTTTGATTACATGGTAAAGATTAGATGCGATGTCTTCATGCATTCACATGAAAATTAGACATTAACATGGCAATATATGAACGTTAATACTCTCTCTCTCTCTCTCTTTCCCTCTTTCTCTCTGTCGATCTACCTTCCTATCCATCCATCCACCCATCTATCTGTCTATCGTAAACAGCCTCGGACGCAGCCCCTTCCCTGGCATCTCCGTGGACGAGAACTTTGTCAAGAAGCTGGAGTCGGGATTGAGGATGGAGAGACCTCGGTTCTCAACGGAAGCCTTGTATGTCTTTTCCTTCTCATTTTTATGTTATTTTTACGGACTAGGTAGGTATTACTGTTGTTATCTTTTGGGTTTCTGTTGTTCTTATTTTTCGAACTGGTATTGTATCGGTTGTGTTATTGTTGGGGGGTTATCAGCATGTATTATCATCGTTGTTATGGTTTATTGATATAATTATTCACTAGCCTTGTTGGTGTTCTTGTGATAATGATTATGTAAAAGTTAATAATAATGAGGTAAACATACATACTATCAATGCTCCATACTGACCATTAATCTCACACATCACCTTTAACCATCAAGCGAATGATGAACATTGGGTCATCATCACACAGCAGTTTGGTCACTACGCTCACCAGCTGTATAAGCAGACGGCGATCGCATCACGACACATCACCACATTTTGTTAATTAGGAAGCACCACCAGCCAATCAGGGACCAGATCGTAACAGCGGGTCGCGGTGGTGTTCACATCGCCATCCAATCAGAATACAGGTAAACACAGCCTTCCAGCCTCGTGACCAGCTGTGCTCCCTGATTAACCAACGCGGCGATGCTTCGGGATACAGTCGGCGCCTCCTACAGCTGTGGCGGTGTGGCATTCCTTGTGGACCGTCTCCGCGTGTCTCTGTGATGACTTGGAGATTGGTTCCATTCTGACTTTTTTTTTTTTTTGTGGGGGGGGGGGTTGCATTCTGGAGCAAGGGAAACTAAGGGAAACCCAGGCTGCAGTTTAACATCGAACACTATTTCTTTCTTTCATACAGATACAAAGTCATGCAGGATTGCTGGAAGATAAATCCCGAACACAGACCGCCTTTCGAAGAGTTAGAAAAGTCCCTCGGTCGGATGCTGAGTGAAGGAGACAAGGTGGTAAGGATGTGATGCTGATTCGCTGTTAGTGTTTTGTTTTTCTCTTGATTTTACACCTTTTTCTTATTACTACTTTAAAACATTTGATTGTTGTTAATATCTGGGATTTTTTTTTTGTTATTATTATCATCATTATTATGATTATTATTGGTATGTCATTTTATTTCATCAATAACCTTATCATCATTATTATTATCGCATTATTCATTTATTATCATTGTAATTTGTATTGTCATTATTATTACTTTCCTTTTTTTCATTCCATCTATAGTCCTTGCTAATCGCCACAGAAACGTCTTTCTGATGCCCCATACACACACACATACACACACTCACACACACACACACACACACACACACACACACACATCTATATATATATATATATATATATATATATATATATATATATATATATATATATATATATATATATATATAACCTTAAACCATCATTACTATTATTTAAAACAAGTTGCAAGTTGCCCCATTTTCTGAACCTCACCAATTCCCTGGCGTTTCCATAGTATCTGGAGCAAGTGCAAGAATCCTTCGAAGAAGACTCGGCTGAGGACGCTCAACAGAATTGCTACATGGACATGGAATGCAATCCCAGAACCTGCAACCCTGTGCAACAGGAATTCTCCACGTCTCCCGAAGTCAATTCCCTGGATGAAGGCTCGCTTTCGGAGATACTCCCTGTCGGGGCGGCAATTCTCGAGCCGAAGTTGATGCCTTCGGGTTTTGTTCCTTCGACGCCCACGAGTCTTGTTCCTTCGACGCCCACGCCTTCGGTTCCCTCGACGCCTTCGGGTCTGGATCTTTCGACACCCAAGTGTCTTGTTCCCTCGATGTCCACGATTCATGTTCCTTCGGCGCCCGTGAGTCACGCCCCTTCGACGACGGGCGCGAGGAAGGGCTACGTGGATCTGGCGTCGCTGGATCGCCTCCTGTGCCAGAGGCCGAGGGACTGCCTTCCCGCGGAGGAGGACCCGGTCTACAGGAACATCGAGGGCGAGGACACCGGAGACGGGGATCAGCTGGGTCATAATGAGTACATGGAAGTAGAAAAACTTTGCTAGTCTGATTAGCTTTTCTGCTTTGACTGTTTTATTTCCGTTTCACAATTTTCACATCTTACTTTTCAGTGAAAAGTATGAATGAAAAATTAAATAGATAATGTTCACAAATATCCATAAGGTAAGAAGTATTATAGGACAATAACCCTTCCATTAAAGGCTACCGAAATCCTCCACCTACAGAGGACAGAAATATACCCGCTTGCGACACTTGTGTCATCTGCTCAGCACTCCAGACGTTTTATTTCAGAATGAACTTTTCGCTCATTTTAGTTCACTCGCTATGATACCAAAGTCTTTTTTGTGTTTGTTAATTTGTGTGTATTTTACTTTATTATGAGGCTTATATGTGCCATCTGACAGGCTTTAGCCACTACGATAGCGCAGTGGTTAGTGTGCCGGTCTCACATCCCCATAGCCGGCAGATCGAGCCCCGACCAAGCTCGTGAGTTTTCACTGTCGCCTGGTGGTCACTGCCGTGACTGGGTATCACAGTGGGTAAGGATCAAGCTCAGATCAAGAGTCAACACTCGTTGCCACACTCTCTCACGAGTCAGTACACACTGACACAGGCGGGCTCGCCTCAAATGCATTTAAGCCCAGCGAAGCATCTGCCACACAAATCTAGTTTATCCAAGCTTAATGAGAGGACAAAAAGCAATTTCATTTTGATTCAAATCTTCTCGTTCTTCACTTTCGTAAACAAGTGCCATAGTACAAAGCAGCCATACCGGCACAAAGTAGCCACTGCATACGGTCTGGTTCACCTTCCTCTTCTCAATTTGCCTGCTCACTCTGCACCGCCGGTTGACATATGATTGTATGTCGTTGCTCTCTGAAGCCGGTGCTCTGCAAGGACCGTGGGTGGGCGTCACTTAAGGTTTTCTTTCCTGCCGTTGCTAGGAAAGAGTAGTGCCTTCTATGTTTATGAATTTCAACTAAATCTATTTCGGTGAATGTTACAGTGATTATAGTGATCACGATTACAATTTACATAATCAGTCACTAGATGTAACTATTATCTTCAGTGTAATCTTAAAAGAGAATACAATCATATAGCAGCAATTCATAATTCTGGGCATATTTGACACAATTCGTGTGTTAATCATCAAATGTGGAAGTATTTAGAAATTTTTTTCATTGTGTCTTTCTTTGTTACTTTTTTTGGTTAAATATCTAATGTGACGATAGAGTGAAACTAAGATGCATTATTTTAAAAAAATGGGATTTGTATTATCTATCTGATTGTGTCTCTGATATTACCTTCACTAACAATGGAATGTGACGACAATCTTTTCTGAAAACGAAATTTTAGGGAAATTAAAAGACTGGCAGTTACTGTGGTCCATGCTGTTTAAAGTCAATTACCTTTTGTGAAGTTCTACTCAATAGTTTATAAACATTATCATAGTGAAGATAATAAAGAACACGGTGAAGGTTGAGGACAAAGAAAGATCACATTCTGTCGTCCAATTAGATTCATCATTTGCAGGATAAGCTTCATTTTTATTGGTCAGACCTTTTGAGTTCGAGAAATTGAAACTTGTCTCAGTTGCGACTTGACTTGGACTTCTTAGTTTTCTTAGGGTTATTCCATTAGAAGTTAGTAC
>NW_028234422.1:12003899-12008899 GCF_977035675.1 Penaeus japonicus
TACAAGGGAATTGTAGGGTAATCTGCAATTAAGCAAAAAATGGATAAATAATGCAGAAATCCCACAAGTAAAATGTCCAATATAGTTTCTATGAAGTCCCACCCTGAGGGTAAGGGTGTTAAGCTGTGTTCCTAAGAGTGTCAGTCAATGGCAACTATGCCAGTGGCAAGCGACTACATTTCTGGCGTAGGCCAACAGACCAACACCATGTATTTTGTGGTAAGATAGAGCTTGGACCTATTCCTAGGGAAGGTAACATGTTATATCTTGCCGGAATTACGCGTTATTTTCTTAGCCTTTGCCAGTACACCTACAGTTGCGGAGACCATAGAGATCACTTGATGCTGCACCATTCCAAGAATTGCTTATAGGGATGTTTAGATGATTCTCATAGACTGAGACTACTATCAATAAACATTAGGTATCACAAGCAATCCATCAGTCTGAATAAATTGTCTCTATAATTCCACATGTTTCTTGCAAGCTGAAATCTTTTTCTGCCTTTCTTATTGGTTCTAGTAGGGCTTTCCATGAATGTTTGGCCATTGCATCATAAGTCTCAAAGTAGATTATGGATATTTTCACATCAACATTTGCGCACGGCAGTACTGACCGCATATTGTTTATGTATGTTGCAAAGTTTCGGGTTGAAGGAAATGAGATGTTCAGTGAAGAGAGGTAATGCAGTGATGAGATCTGTCTTTAATTTTTATTTTTTTATCCTATTATTTTTTTTCATTGTGCCATTATTTTTTTTTGTCTGTGTCCATAACAGCTGGTCCGCACAGTTACTCTAGAATCATGTAAAGGGTCAATTATTTTTTCATAAGGCTGCTGAACATTCCCAGCCATAAAAGATAATAATTCATATTAAACATGACAAGTGAATGAAATCCAACTGTAAAATCTCCTTAACCCAATCCCGACGGGCCCGGTGAGAAGTGGTAACCCCCTACACCGGGCCAATGCAATATTGCATCGGGAACGTCACACTGGTGTGTCGCCCCTTCATCAGGCACTTTGCTGTGTCACATGGGTGTGACACACCGTCATCATTGGGTTAATTAACCCTCTCTGGACGGGTGGTACAGTACTGTACCGCTCATTCAAAAGCCCAGTGGCCAGGCGGCACAGTATTGTGCCAGCCATTTAATTGATTTAGGCCTAATAATTCGAACGCCCCAGCATTGTGACGTTCAAGGCTAGAATGCCCCCGTCGTGAATGGGTTAAGCTGTAGAAAAGAGATACAGAAGCATCATGTAACTGTTGGAGAATAAGAGTTTGATTTCCAAAGATGTGACCGTTGAATGTCTTGATTTCCAAAGGTGTGTCAGTTGAATGTCTGCTTATTGTTCAGCCATTCACACCACAACTTTGAAGCTCTTGCTATGTGATCATTAAACTCGTAACTCGCTTGAGAAAACTTCTTGTCCCAAGGATACATGGTCGTGGGTAAAAGATATCCACCGGTGCTATTGAGAATATGTTTGAGTTGGCAATTATGTGAATTTTTGTACTGTACCACCTTGCTATTTTTTATTTTTCGATATCTGTTTATTAATTACTACATTTATTTTATAGTACACATTATCCGATTTTGAAGAATGTATATGATTTCAGCAAATCTTATCCTATGAGATGTTTTTTTTCTCTACTTTTATATAATTTAATTTTAAGTTGTTTACATGTAAAACGTTATGATATGGATATTTTGGAGACTTGGAAGACCTGCCAAATTTTGTCTAGTGTTCACATATACCTGAGAATGAAGATTGCCATATTTCATCCTTTAAAGGTTAAAGCCACACAACTAGGTATAAAAAATTTTAAGTTCACATTTGGATATGAAATAAAAATCTGCAAATCTGTGTTCATGTGGCTAAGATCACTTGCAGCTCCAGCAACTACACCCCAGTGCCTTTAGAAGTTTCGTGCACAGGTATTCATACAACTGACTCAAATTGTAACTGGGAAAAGTTTGCTCTAACCTTGATTAATGATGCCAGGCCCAGGTGAGTTGGCCAGGGTATTGCCTTATTAACCCAATCCCGACGGGCCCGGCGAGAAATGGCAACCCCCTACGCCGGGCCTATGCAATATCGCCTCGGTAATGTCACACTGGTGTGTCGCCCCATCATCAGGCACTTTACCGTGTCACACAGGTGTGACACACTGTCATCATTGGGTTATGCTTCCCATAACTCCTAAACTGCAGTACTGATCCAAGTCTTATAAGCAAGATATCATTATTAAGAACTGGTCTTCATGAAGAGCTGCTCGAGCAAAAGTATGTAAAAAGTACCATCTTGCTTTGGTTAAAGACTCCTGGCAGATTAGGCAGGGAAATTTTGCACCTTAATTGATGACACTGCTGCTGAAGGGTTAAGCTTTATCAATACTAGTAACAAGACTATCTATATTTAGTCAATGCTGTTATTGTTTGAATGATAAATATTTTTTAACCCATTATGGATGGGGCAACACTCTCATGGCACGAGTGTTTTTGACCATATGGAAGGTGTGCAAGTTGCCACTGCCAGTTTGGCTATTTTGCTGAGTGGCACTAGAAATGAAAAGGAGGAGTATATATAGTTGCAAATATTTTGTTTTTTCTTTGTTACAATAAAAAAAAAACATTTCACCAAACTTTATACCTCTTCATCCATAAATTTGTGATTGTGATGTTACACTAAGTGTACAGTGTTTATACCTCCTCTATGGAGACTAAAAGACTAAACTACAGGAATTTTTTGTCTGAACAATGTTATATCTATGCTGTTACCCAGTATGGTCAAATGATACAATTATAGGGTCATTTTTCTCTCATGCCAGGAAGTATGTCAGATATTGCCACAGATTATGTTCTCAGGTCATTGACCACTGCTGGTAAAATTGAATACCTTGTTTTGTTGTAGAATGTATTAATTTATGAATTGACTGTAAGAAATAAGAAAGGTAAGATGAAATTGAATATATCATTATAAGGTTTAAACTTTATAATACTTTTAGAATTATAATGCTGTCTTAACCTAGAATGTGCTTCATGTGAGTATGTGTGTGGGTGTGCATTATTATTTGTGTCTGTGTCTCTGTCCTTATCTTTTTGAGGATGTGTCTGTGACCCTATGTCAGTGTCATTGTCATTTCTAGAATAAGTAATTAGGGATCTTCTGGAACACAGTTATATTTCAGAACTGGAAACATTTGGTTTTGCAATCTAGATCTCCTTTGTAAGGCAATAATTAGAGTGAGGACATTTATTTAAAGAGACTTGCACCAAAAATGTTAATCAGCCTAAAACATGTCATAAACCATTAAGTCAGCTGATCAAAATGTAATGCAAAATGGTAGTGATACTGACTGTGCTAATTACTGTCAGGACAGGTGATATGATGCAGGTTTATTGACATGATATTGATATGCAAGTGTATTGCCATGTAATAGTACTTATAATTAGCCTCTTGTATTTCTGGTCTGCTAGTTGTAGTGTCCACTGATGGTCAGCTTACAATGTGATGGTAAATAGAGACGTTGTTTTTTATCAGTTGTATCGACCGGAAATTAACCAGCTTGAAAAGGTCGGTGTACCATTGTTACTGATGGAACAGTCTTAACATATGTATCATGATAGTTTTTGGTAGGAGGGTGTTGTTTTTTTTAATATATATACAATGGCCTTCGAGAAGTTTTGGTTGATAACATGATTTTACTTGAAGGCATATTGTAGTCTTCTAGTCATGGCAGTTTAATGAATCACTTCTTATGTTGGTTTGTGTTCCATCATGGAAATAGAAGAAATGAGAAAGAAAAAAATAGGAGTGAATAGGAGTTAAATAACAATAGTAATGATGATAATATTAATATGAAATTTAATTGTTACGCTCTTTTTAGGCATTTTCTTAAATGACAAATATAGAAGAAGGTATGAATAAGAATGAAAGACCTCACAATATAAGAGATCCAATCAATGTATTTCAGTTAAGTAATGTGATTCTGATGAAGGTTAAACTGAAACATCAGTTGCATCTCTTGGGCTATGAAGTATTTCATTCTAACTTACACATTTTTCTAGAGATGTAGACTCTTTATATGAGAAGTCATTAATTTTAATGATTAGAGACAGCTAAATGATAGTGACTCAGAATCTTACAGTGCTGAGTAAAATATCTGCATTAAAGAAAATAGATAAACTGAGAAGTAAAGGGAATTGTTTTAGACCAGCCGACGTATGTATACAGGATGTGTGTGTCAGTGACAGTGCTTTATTCATGCAGTATTGCCATCTAATGATCATATGTAGTTCCGTAAATCCATTGAGCTAAAATGGCTTTTACTGTAAGACTAGAATGATTGTTTGAGAACAAAGCACAGATAGAAATCATACAAGAGCTATTCAAGACAGATTTTTTTGGTAAATATATTTTTATATAAAATGCAGTTTGATATAGTAATATATAGCTGTTTGATATTGCCATGTTCTCTTGTTAATATATTAGATTTTTAAACATTTTTACAAAGTAGGAGTTTCAAGTATTAATTTTGAGGGCAAAATTTTAAGTTTGGCTAATTTCGGTGGTATTATTTGAAAAGCATGTGGTAATTCATGTGGTATTTCAATCTACAATTTCTACAGTAAAGGAATTGTAAGGTAATTAGTTTCAATTTTGAAATGTTAAACCTGAAGAAAAATGCTGTAATCAGAGTTGGGAAATGCATGTTAAATAAAAGTATGAGAACTTAAAAGCATTATTTTTTGGTGGATTAGTGTAAGACTGAACTCACACTGACACTGGCAGATTACAGGAATGATGGAAGATAATGTCTAATTAATTGTTTGGGATTAGTCAAGCAGAGGAAGAGGATTTTAATGCACCTACATATTTCCAATCATCATAAGTATGGGTAGATAAGAAAGGACTGGTATTAGCTGTACTCCTTTTGCATTTGATAATGTATTTTATATGTTATTGTGAAATCATTTAGTGTCATTCCTTTGACA
>NW_028234422.1:12018899-12024102 GCF_977035675.1 Penaeus japonicus
CTCGTTCTCGTTCTCGTTCTCGTTCTCTCTCTTTCTCTCTACCCCTCTCCTCTCCCATTATCTCTCCTTCTCCTCCTTCTCCCTCTCATCTCCATTCACCCTCCCCCCTCCCTCTCTCTCTCGTTCTTGTTCTCGTACTCGTTCTCGTTTTCGTTCTCGTTCTCGTTCTCTCTCTTTCTCTCTCTTTCTCTCTACCCCTCTCCTCTCCCATTATCTCTCCTTCTCCTCCTTCTCCCTCTCATCTCCATTCACCCTCCCCCCTCCCTCTCTCTCTCTCTCTCGTTCTTGTTCTCGTACTCGTTTTCGTACTCGTTCTCGTTCTCGTTCTCGTTCTCGTTCTCTCTATTTCTCTCTCTTTCTCTCTACCCCTCTCCTCTCCCTTTATCTCTCCTTCTCCTTCTCCCTCTCATCTCCATTCACCCTCCCCCCTCTCTCTCTCTCTCGTTCTTGTTCTCGTACTCGTTTTCGTTTTCGTTCTCTCTCTTTCTCTCTCTTTCTCTCTCTTTCTCTCTACCCCTCTCCTCTCCCTTTATCTCTCCTTCTCCTTCTCCTTCTCCCTCTCATCTCCATTCACCCTCCCCCCTCCCTCTCCCTCAATTCTTAAGGTGCTGATGGTTGGCGAATATGGGGTTCCCTTCAGTTTTATTATGTGTTCATTCGCTTGTATTTCGTTTGCCTCCGTGTTGCAGAGCATGCGTGGACCGTTGTATGTTGCGGGGTGGGGGTGGGTGGGGGGGTAGGTAATTACTCTTGGTAAGAGATGCTTGGTTCTTATCTTTCTGTAGATTGGTAGATTGCGGAAAGAGTAAAGGATGTATATATATGTATATATATATATATATATATATATGTATATATATGTATATATATATTTATATATGTAGATATATATATATGTATATATATGTATATATATATATTTATATATGTAGATATATATATATATATAAATACATATATTATATATTTATATTTTTATATATGTGTTTGTGTGTGTGTGTATTGTTGGTTTGTTGGTTTACTTTTTCGTTTGTTTATGATTGTATGTATATATATATATATGTATATATATGTATATATATATATATATATATATATATATATATATATATATATTCATTTATATGTATATGAAAATATATATATATATACACGCACACTTACACAAAGAGGTCTTCTAGAGCTCAGTGACATGTCTATCTCGGGGTTGTTCCTGAAGTCCTTCCCGAAAGCAAAAAAGCAGCTTATGGCCCAGGAACGAGCTACTTGAACTCCCTGGACGCCGCTCGTCCTCGGAGGGATGTTCCAGGGGACACGAGGCCGTCGAGATTTAGTTGGCAATGATCTCGGGTCAGACAAGTGATTGTCGTTTTCTCTCGATTTTCGATTTATTATTTTTGGTTGGTGATTTTTATCTTACGTCCATTTATTCTTATACGAATTAAGTGGCAAAGCCCGATTGAATGTGTGTATATATATATATATATATATATATATATATATATATATATATATATATATATATATATATATATGTATATATGTGTATATATGTGTGTGTGTGTGTATATTTATATATATGTATATATATGTATATATATTTATATATATATGTATTTATATATGTATATATATATGTATATATATGTATATATATGTATATATATATTTATATATATATATATATATATATATATATATATATATATATATATATATACATGTATATATATAAAATTTAGATACGAGAGTTTTATGTTGTATTCCAAAAACTGCATTTTCGTATAATGAGAAAAATGGCTTTCCGTTATCTCACTTTCTGAATGAAATACAGTCTATCTACATAGTCCAGTCTTAAGAAAAGGATACAGGCCTATATTTTCATTTGACATCTCTATGGATTTTATTTGAATTTTCTGTGAAAATGCTTCTCTCCATGACAATTGAGTATTGTCATACTGTATGTTATTGTATGCTTTTGTATTTATTGCATTAGTTAAGGCAGACATTCCCGTTTTCTTTCGGTTTTTGATTTTTTTTGAGGAGCGATTTTTGCTTTCACTCTTTTTTTCTTAGAAGAATGAGGACTCAAAGCTCGATTGTAAAAGAAAAGGATATGTTAATTTTCGAGTTCTAGTGTAATCGAATGAAAAACGGTGAAGAGTTGGGTGTTTTTCCCTGATCTTATTCAGGTCGTAGCTTGCAACGGACACACTCAAAACATTTTCTTTCTAAACGGAAGTTCCCATCGTCATTGGGGAAAGAAGAGGACCTGAGGAAGGCAGGAAGTTTTTTTTCGCCGAAGGTTATTCCCTCCATGCAGATATTTCTCTCAAAGCTCATCTAAGAATTCGCAATGTTAATACAGATATTGTAATAGAATCAGGATAAGATAAGCTGATAGAAAACACTGAGAAATTATTTACTAGTATAAAGTGCTAACAATTTTTGTTTGTTTTTTAAACTCTTGGGAACCGCGAGCCCACCCATCCTTCCCCATCACCCCCGTTTTAGGGAACCCTCTGAAACTTGGTCAAAATAAATGCGTAACGTTAATTACACACAGTAAACGAAATCTGTTATATTCAATTGAGAGAGAGAGAGAACAGACAGACAGACAGACAGACAGACAGACAGACAGACAGACAGACAGACAGACAGACAGACAGACAGACAGACAGACAGACAGACAGACAGACTTCTGAAAGGATGCAAAAAATGAAAGACTACCAAAATATGATAATTAATGGCCATTCTGAAGGCAGACAGTCAGTCTGTCGAAGAGCAATGTCCGTCCCTCGGTCTCTAAATAAAAATTTTATTTTCCTTTTTTTTTTTATTTTATTTTATCTTTTTTTATTTCCTTCTTTTTTTTTTTTTTTTTTTTTTTCCGTTCTCCATAACATTATTTTTAGTTCGAGGACTTCCCCGTTCTTTTCTTTATTTCTCCTTTTTTTTTCCCCCCGCGATCGGTTTTGAAGTTGAGCTGTGACCTTTTTTTTCCCCGATGGAGCCGGTATTCGCTCGGCGCGGGGAGGCTCAGTGCGACGGCCGGGATTTGGCATGGCGATGGCTCGGGAGGTTCGGGTGGAGGTGGTGGTTGTGGAGGTGGAGGAGGTGGGGGAGGGGTTGGTGGAGGAGGTGGGGGAGGGGTTGGTGGAGGAAGTGGTGGTGGGGTTGGTGATGGAGGAGGTGGGGGTGGTAGTGGTGGTAGTGGTAGGGGTGGTGGTAGTGGTAGGGGTGGTGGTAGTGGTAGTGGTGGGGGTGGTGGTGGGGGTGGAGGTGGAGGTGAAGATGGTGGAGGAGGTGGAGGTGGTGGAGGAGGTGGGGGTGAAGATGGGGGTGGAGGTGAAAGAGAACGAGGTAGGGTTGGAGGCGGAGGTGGAGGCTTGGGTTGAGGTGAAGGTAAAGGTGAAGGAGAAAGGAATGAAGAGGAGGAGGAGAAGAAGAAGGAGAAATGTAAAGAAAAAGGAAAAGAAAGATAGAAAAGGAGAGGGAAAGAGAATTGGAAAAGGGGGGAGTAAGGGGAAATAAAAGGAAAAGAAAGTACACATTAAAAGGAGATGAAAAAATAGGAATAGAAATAGAAGCAGAAGCAGAATGAAAGGAGAATAAGAATAAGGCCATGGGGTAATGGGGAGGAGGAGGAATAGGAGGAGAAAGATAATGTTGAGGAAGAGAGAAAGAGAGAGGAGAAGAAAGATAAAGAGAAAGGAAGAAGGTGGTAACAGGGAGAGTACCGTACGGTATTGATGTAATGGTAATTATGGTAATGATGATGGTAATATTAAGACTAATGATGATTGTGATAATAATGGTAATATTAATGATGATGATAATCGCAAAAGCAACGATAACAACTAACAATCATAAAGATAACAATAACAACAGTTTCGGAAACTCGGAACGACTTGCGTCATCACAGGACATTCCCAAAGAAAACGTACAGGTTCATCGTCGGATCCAATGGTCAAATGACCTACAATATATGCTACTCTATGTCGAGCGTCCCCTGCGCCCTCAGCCTGCCTGCCCTTGTTGCTGAGAGAGCGGATGAGGGTGTGTGTGTGTGTGGGGGGGGTGAGTGGGGGGGGTGTTTGTTTGTGTTTGTTAGTGTGTTTGCGTTTGCGTTGGCATGTTTGCGTGCGAGTCTCGCTAGTCTGGTATCTTGGGAATGCGTGCTTTCAGATATTGACGAGGCTGTAGAGTGACGATGAGGAAAGGGAAATGGTTGCAAACGCCTGCCATGTAATAAGGGGGGGGTGAGGGTGAGGGCCAGGATGGCATGGTGTTTGGTGCGTGTGTCCGCAGCGGCCCGTGGCCCTCCTGGCGACGGGGCCAGGCAGGGTTCAGTGTGTGTGTGACCTGGTGATGGGAGGCAGTGTGGCCCCGTGCCCTCAGGCTGCAGTGCTCCTCCCCGGCGGGTGGCGAGGGTGCAGTGTGCCGGGAATGATCAATATGCACACCCTCGCTTGAGTAGGCGTTTCACCTGCCCCCTCCTCCTCCTCTTCTTCTTCCTCCTCCTCCTCCTCCTCCTCCTCCTCTTCTTCTTCCTCCTCCTCCTCTTCTTCCTCCTCCTCCTCCTCTTCTTCCTCCTCCACCTCTTCTTCCTCCTCGCCGCCCCCCCCACTCCTCCTGCTTCATCTTCTTTCATTTCACTCCCTCTCCTCCTCCTCCTTCTCTCCTCCTCCTCCTCCTCCCTTTCACCTCCTCCTCCTCCTCCTCCACCGTCCCCTCCTCCCACTCTCCTCCTCCTCCTCCTCCTCTCACTCTCATCCTCCTCCTCTTCCTTCCTCTTCCTCTTCCTCTTTTTCCATCCTCTTCCTCTTTCTTCTTTCCTTTCCTCCCTTTCTCTTCCTCCTCCCTCCTCAGTCTCCACCCTCATCCCCGTCCTCCTCCCCTCCTCCCCCTCGTCCTCCTCCTCCTCCTCCTCATCATCATCATCATCATCACCATCACCATCATCATCATCATCGTCCTTTTCATTTCCCTCTTCTGCTTCTGCCCCTTCCCTTTCACTTCATTCCTTTTCCTCAAGGGGGGGAGCCAAAAAAAATTCAAAAAACCACCCCAACCCCTCAATCCTCCAACAAAACAAAAAAACCCCCCCCAACCCCCCCCCCCTCTTCCCCCGCTGCCTCTTTTCTCTCTCCTCTCTTACGTTCCTCCAGGCCCCTTTCTGTCCTCCCTGCCTGGCCTACCC
>NW_028234422.1:12029202-12031702 GCF_977035675.1 Penaeus japonicus
ATATATATATATATATATATATATATATATATATATATATATATATATAGAGAGAGAGAGAGAGAGAGAGAGAGAGAGAGAGGGAGGGAGGGGGGAGAGAGAGAGAGAGAGAGAGAGAGAGAGAGAGAGAGAGAGAGAGAGAGAGAGAGAGAGAGAGAGAGAGAGAGAGAGAGAGATAATATATACATATATATATATATATATATATATATATATATATATATATATATATGTATGTATGTATGTATGTATGTATATATTTGTATATTTTTTTCAATATTTCTGCTAGTCCTTGTTTGCTGATTCCAGTCGCGAGGTTTTCAGATTTCAGACTCAATTTTCTGGCTGTCATCCCAATGCTGAGGCGCGATTTTCAAAGGCCG
Source organism: Penaeus japonicus (assembly GCF_977035675.1). Classification (NCBI taxonomy): domain Eukaryota; kingdom Metazoa; phylum Arthropoda; class Malacostraca; order Decapoda; family Penaeidae; genus Penaeus; species Penaeus japonicus. The sequence continues at coordinate 12,029,586 of NW_028234422.1, forward strand.
GAGAGGGTGGGTGAAGTGCTTGGAGAGGGGGTGGGGGGGTAGTGAAGGATGGTAGGGTAGGAGATAGGGTAGGGTGGGGGGTATTGAAGGGTTGGAAGGGGTTGGGGGTGACGTATCTGGAATGAGGTGTTAATGTGTTGCGTGAGTCGATTTCTCTTCCGCTCTTGGTGTTATTATTATTATTATTATTATTATTATTATTATTATATTTATTATTACTATTATTATTTTTATCATCATTATTATTGTTATTACTACTAGTACTACTACTACTACTACTATTGTGCTATTTTTGTCACCACCACCACCACCTCCTCCTCCTCAACACCACCACCTCCTCCTCCTCCTCCTCCTCCTCCTCCTCCTCCTCCTCCTCCTCCTCCTCCTCCTCCTCCTCCTCCTCCTCCTCCTCCTCCTCCTCCTCCTCCTCCTCCTCCTCCTCTTCCTCCTCCACACCACCTCCACCACCACCTCCACCAACCACCAGAGAGAGAGAGAGACAGAGATAGAGACAGAGACAGAGACAGAGACAGAGACAGAGACAGAGACAGAGACAGAGACAGAGACAGAGACAGAGAGACAGACAGAGAGACATACAGAGGGACAGAGACAGACAGAGAGACAGAAACAGACAGAGAGACAGAGACAGAGACAGAGAGAGAGAAAGAAGAAAAGATCGAGAGCAAGAGAGCTCAAAAGAGAGGCTGTGGAAGTAATTTTGTATTCCTCAAGGCAGCCGCTAAGGAGGCCGTGGGACAGCCGTTCGGCCGAGCGTGCGTGGGGTCGTGAAAGCCTCATCAAGCACGGCCAAGTGGGCTGCCTGCTCGACCCGAACCTAATCCAAGCCTTAATTGAATGACCCGCCAGAAATCACCTCCCCCCTCCTCCGTCCTCCTCCCTGTCCTCCTCCTCCTCCCTCCTCCTGCCCCTCCCTGTCCTCCTCCTCCTCCCTGTCCTCCTCCTCCTCCCTGTCCTCCTCCTCCTCCTCCTTGTCTTTCTCCTCCTCCTCCTTGTCCTCCTCCTCCTCCTCCTCCTTGTCCTCCTCCTCCTTGTCCTCCTCCTCCTCCTCCTCCTCCTCCTCCTCCTCCTCCTCCTCCTCCTCCTCCTCCTCCTCCTTGTCCTCCTCTTCCTCCTCCTTGTCCTCCTCTTCCTCCTCCTCCTCGTCCTCCTCCTCCTCCTCCTCCTCCTCCTCCTCCTCCTCCTCCTCCTCCTCCTCCTCCTCCTCCTCCTCCTCCTCCTCCCTCCTCCCTCCTCCCTCCTCCCTCCTCCCTCCTCCCTCCTCCCTCCTCCCCCCTCCCCTCCCCCTCCCCCCTCCCCCTTCCCCCCGTTTCCGCGCCCCCTCTCTTGTGTATTGTGTCCCCTTTCTAGATCCCTGGGATCGGGTCCCTGCATCTGATCCTGGTTCTGGTTCCTGAGTCTTTGCTACGGAGATCTTGGAGTCCCTGGGCCCTTAGTCCCTGGTCCCCTAGCCCCTGGTCTCTTTGTCCCTGCTCCCTTAGTTCCTGGTTCATGGTTCCTTGGTCCCTCGTTCCTTAGTCCCTGGTTCCTTAGTCCTTGGTCCTTAGTCCTTGGTCCTTAGTCCCAAGTCCCTTAGTCCCTTAGTCCCTAAGTACTTGGTCTCTTGAGTCTTGCGTCCCCGGTCTCTGAGTCTTTGCTCTATGGTTCCTAAATGCCTGGCCCCTGGTCCCTGGTCCCTGGTCCCCGAGGCCTTAGTCCCTAGTGGCTCTGCTTGCGCCCCTGCACAGCCTAGCGCTTTGGCGGTAGACGTCCCCCTCCCATCACAAGCAGAGCTGCGTGAAGAGGAAGAAGAGGGGAGGCAAGGCGAAGCGAGGGGAGAGAAGGGGGGAGGTGAAGGGAGGGGAAGGGGATGGGGAGAAATGAGCAGGGAAGAGGAGAGAGAGGAGAAAAAAAAGAAAGGTATAAGAAGGGAGAGTGGAGTGGAGTGGAGTGGAGTGGAGTGGAGTGGAGTGGAGTGGAGTGGAGTGGAGTGGAGTGGAGTGGAGTGGAGTGGAGTGGAGTGGAGTGGAGTGGAGTGGAGTGGAGTAGGAGAACAGAACAGAAGAACAGAATAGAACAAAACGGAAGTATGGGAAGGGAAAAGAAATAAGAGGAAATAA
>NW_028234422.1:12044202-12071702 GCF_977035675.1 Penaeus japonicus
CTGGAATACTATGAAATCACACCTGAACACCTTTCTTCGCCCGATATACACTGAAATGAACAGCATTCGCGTCGTTTCCGTTCCGATGTCATCTGATTAGGTGCGCGGGCTGAACGTCGTGTCGTGTCCGTTCCGAGGCTTCGCAAGCTTCCGCGGTGTTTCCGATCCGAGCAGGTGCGCGACAAGTTTTACACACACACGTATGTGTGTGTATATATATATATATATATATATATATATATATATATATATATATATATATTATATCGAGATCAATAATTTATATTTTCACGATGTTGCAAAGTCTTATAAGCCACCAGCCTCTTTTTTGTGATTTGATATCATCACAATCATCATCATCATCATCATCATCATCATCATCATCGTTATTATCCTCACCACTTCCATTATCATTGTCATTATCGTCATTATCATTAGCATTATTATCTATCGTTTAAGGGAACCCATTGCTTTCTAGTAAGCAAGAAAGTTGTTTTTCCCGTTCAACCAATTCATCCTACTAAAAGTTGCATTTTTTGTCAGCCAACCGACCTATGTTGCTAAGAGCTGCCCCTTTTTATTGTGGTCAAGCCAGCCAGTTGTTATTATTATTATTATTATTATTATTATTATTATTAATATTATTATTATTATTAATTAATTAATTAATTAATTAATTAATTATTATTTTTTTTCGATCAACCATATATCCAAGGGTTGCTTCTATTTTTTTTTCTTGCGGTAAACCCACCCTTGCTCCTAAGAGTTGCACTTACTTTTTCGCGACCTGCCATGCTCTCTGATACTCCTTCTTCTGCGTAATCGGGAACAAAGATAAGTCTATGATCAAATGCAGCCACAGTAAAATCAGTGTATTATTATATAAGTGTGTGCACGTTACTGTGTTTGTTTTTTGGTGAATCCAAGATAAGCCTGGTCTCTTGTAATCGTTTTCCCAAACCGATTCTCTTTCCCGGAATAAAAATGATTCAGTGTAAATCTATTCGGAGATCAAGAGGGAAGCGTAAATGGTGGTATGATGTCTATTCTTAGACTTGTATTTACATCAGGCGAGTATAAATCTTTGGAACTTGGTCGTGGTGAAGTAAGTGGTCCCGCGCTAAAATGCTCCATAAATCGTCTTCCTTCCTTATCAACTACGTGCTTCTGAAAGTATCGACTGTCTAAGGATACAATCTCTGAAGCTAATGACCTTATGACATAAGTTTTGGAGGTAATGTTTCGTTTTTTGGTGTTATACTATACTATAACAGTTTGGAATTGAAAAAAAAATGTATATCCCGCATTCAAATGACCAAATTCATCGCTCATGGTTGGTCTAAGGAGACGCTTTACGAGATAAGAATCTGATGCGTTTAGCGCGTCCTTGACAGAGTTTTCAATGATATTCTCATTTTTGTTTTAATATTAGCGAGTGATTGGTGACAATTTCGGTTTTGCGCCCCTTGCCTTGCAAATGAATAATTGGATGCAATTAGGTATAACACAATACTTTCATTGTAGACTTATCCTGTCGTGATACTTAAAATTATCTTCCGTTGTTCTATCAGTAAAATAAATGGTCACGCTCTTATCATAGACAGGATGGAATAAGACTGATAACTTAGAGTAGTGATCATAACTCTTTTAGGAATATTGTGCAAAGTCAGTTTTCGTTGTTTTCAGCTACGCCAAGTCTACTCCAATAGCAAATCCGGAAATATGTTATGGTTAATAAGTTTCCATAAAGTGTTGGAGTGGAATGTGATGATGTGAACGGAAGGTTTGATGTTTTATAACTATATATCCCTCATCACAGTATCTTGGCAGCATACAGAAGACTTTGCAACAGATAAAACAACGGCAACAGGAAGGATTCAGTATCAGATGCCTCAGCGTTGCTCCGAGGAAGGAAGAATAACCAAGTTTGATGGTGCGTCAAGAAGCCTTGATCCCTTTCGAGTGAATCACTTGGAGCTGAATAGGCTTTAGGATTCGTTTGATGCTGGAAGGTCGTTGAGATTTCGATTGCATAAGCTTATTCTTGGCGGTCGAGCGGGGCATTCTCAGCCTTGAGCTTCGGTTCTTGGTTCGCCGGCAAGGTCAAGATGATTGATATTTTTATCATTTGATTATGTTGATGCGGAAATGCCATGCGCTTTCGTTTTGGTATTTGCCCAATTCTCTCCATCAAAGTGTGACTGTGAGTGTGATCGACGCGTGTTGAATGTCTAAACTAGCATACAAAATATACAATTGAAGGCACAAGAGCATGATTTAGCATTTCTTTTTGAAATGCAGCTTACGGGCTCAAAATAATTAATTAGATGCGCATGACATTTCACAGAAAAAAAAAATGACGAATGCAGTCGAATGAGGGAGTAAACACAATTTTCAGTCAGCATGAGCTTGTCGATCATCATAAACATGTAGAAGTGATGTCCTCTGAGTCATCGGAAGGATTTCCAGCTGGCGCCGCCGGGTTGCTCGCTGAGGGCCAGGCGCTTGAGACTCTCAGAAAGGGTCGGCGAATGTAGGGGGACCGTCGTTAAGCACCCAGTGTTATTTGAATGTTCTGGAATCGGTGTGCTACTTTTATTTATTTTCCTTTGATGGTTTCACTGCTAAAAAAAACAAAAAAACGGACGACGACGGAATGCAGGTTTGGGCTGGGTGTCGGCGAGGTTAAGATGGCGGCGGGTCGTTCGTGTCCAGCTGATGATATTTTACACGAGGAAGCCAAGCAGTAGTCCATCCCGCATTGTATATTATTATTTTTTCTCTGTATGGGGAATTTGGCGCCATAAAGACAACGCTGTGACGGCTTAATTAAGGTAATACTCCTTTGAGTGTTGGCGAGAGTCCGTGAAGGTTAGGAGATCACATTCCCTGAAACCAAACAGGGCGCAGTTTCTCTCTCTCCCTCTCTCTCTCTCTCTCTCTCTCTCTCTCTCTCTCTCTCTCTCTCTCTCTCTCTCTCTCTCTCTCTCTCTCTCTCTCTCTCTCTCTCTCTCTCTTCCTCTTTCTCTTTCTCTTTCTCTCTTTCTCTTTCTCTTTCTTTTTCTCTCATCTCTTCTCTTCTCTTCATTTCTCTTCTCTTTCCTTCTCTTCTCTTCTCTTCTTTTTCTTTTCTCTCCTTCTCCTCTCCTCTCCTCTTCCTCTCTCTCCTCTCCCTCCTCTCCCTCCTCTCCCCTCCCCTCCCTCCCCTCCCCCTCCCTCCCCTCTCCTCCCTCTCCCTCCCTCCCTCCTCTCCCTCTCCTCTCCTCTCCTCTCCTCTCCTCTCCCCTCCCCTCCCCTCCCCTCCCCTCTCCTCTCCTCTCCTCTCCCCTCCCCTCTCCTCCCCTCCCCTCTCCTCTCCTCTCCTCTCCTCTCCTCCCTTCTCTTCTCTTCTCTTCTCTATCTATCTATCCTCTATCTATCTCTCTCCCCATCTATCTCTCCATCTCCCTCTCTGATAAAGACACACATTCGCTCACACTCAGGAAAGCTGCAAATCTCGGAATAAAACCGTACTATTTGGCAGCCTTGGAGATCATGATTATAGGTGTGTGACAAAAGCAAAACGATGCAAATGGCTGATTACGAATAATTGCTGTTGCGTTTCAGGTGCCTTTGTAATGGCGGGGGATACAGTCACTGTGAATACCTTTTTTTTTATAATGCGTCCGTCTGGTATTAAAGTGTTGGTCGTATTTAGTGTCTCATCACTTAAACAGTTGAAGAGAAAGCCCAGGGGAGGGGTGAGATGGGGAGGAGGGGGGGTGGGGGTGGCAGGCAAGGAATCGAACCAACGGAGAGAGTTGAATTGAAGGATATTCAGTGGTGGGAATCGGAGAAAATATATGGTCTTTTTTTTTTGTCATGGGGTGGAGTGATTTTAAAACACGTACTTTGTCTTTGGTAATTTTTTCTTTTTTTTTCAATTTAAGGCTGTTATTTTGTATGGATGGAGAAATGGAGATATAATGGTTGTTGTTCTTCTCCGATCTTATCGCTGCTTAAGTAATGGCTGACACGGAAATGAGACGGGGAGGCCGCGGCGCTCCTTCTCATAATCTGCTACTTCACAGTTGTTAATGTGTCCTTTTTTAAAACCATTTCGCTGTGTTATTACCCGCTATAGTAATTATTCCTTGCTTGGACGGATTTCAGCGGACTTATTACACGACGTTAGCAATTGTGGCGGTTTATGTCGTCCGGGAAACGCTTGGTGTGTTTTGGGCGATCAACAACTGTCCTTCGTGCTAGAGGACTCGCGGTTGTGAAGGGAGCCTGGGAGGAAGGTGGGAATCAGAGCAGGATTTGATCACGTACCATTTCAAGCGGCATTTTTTTTCTAGAGTTTCGCTTTTGCTTTTGTGTTGAAGATGGTTAGGTGATCCTCATTTATGCAGAGGATAATAGAGTACAATTATAGAGGGGTGGTAAAACTCTACGGACTCGGTACACCGCATTTAAATACATCGCGGTGAAGGAGGAAGTATCTGTTTTTGAAGAAATATATTTGTGTCTGTTTCTCGACCTTTAGTGATTCTTCACTCCCCTCCCCTCCCTATTCTCCTCTGCACCCCCCCCCCCTCTCTCTCTCTCTCTCTCTCTCTCTCTCTCTCTCTCTCTCTCTCTCTCTCTCTCTCTCTCGCTCTTCTCTCTCCTCCTCTCTCTCTCCCTCTCCTCTTCTCCTCTCTCCTCTCTCTCCTCCTCTCTCCTCCTCTCTCCTCTCTCTCCTCTCTCTCCTCCTCTCTCCTCTCTCTCCTCTCTCTCCCTCCTCCCTCTCCCTCCCTTCTTCCCCTCTCCCTCTCCCCCCTCCCTCCCTCCTCTCTCCTCCCTCCCTCCTCCCCTCCCCTCTCCCTCCTTCCTCCCTCCCTCCCTCCCCCCTCCCTCCTCCCTCCCTCCCTCCCCTCCTCTCCTCTCCCTCCTCTCCTCTCCCTCTCTCTCTCCTCTCCCTCTCTCTCTCCCTCTCTCCTCTCCTCTCTCTCCTTCCCTTCTCCTCTCTCTCTCTCTCTCTCCTCTCTCCTCTCTCCCTCTCTCCCTCTCTCTCTCTCTCTCTCTCTCTCTCTCTCTCTCTCTCTCTCTCTCTCTGTGCCACTGACAAACACACTTACTTACAAATGTCCATTTTTTATAATTAAAACATTTAATCTTTTCAGATTGGCCATGTGTGTGGGGGAGGTAGCCAAGGTTGGTATGGTAGAAGAGAGTTATTTGTGGCTCTGAAGCTGGTAGCAGCTGCTCAGAGAGGTCTGCCCGTCAGAACAGAGTCCCTGGCCCTCGGTGTCGATCTGCCCCTGCCAAGATTACACACCAACAATAACACACATTATGGTACGTCGCTGAGCCCCCAAGCCTAGCTGGAGCGTGCCCAGATACATGCTTCTGGTGTAGGGGGGGGGGGGGTTGAGTTGTTCTTTTGCTGTGGGATTTGGTTAGGTTATGAATTTGTCATGTAGAATTTGTTATATATGTTTTTTTTCTTTATGGATGATGGGTTGAGTGTGGGTGTGGGTGTGGGTGTGACTCTGAGTGTGGGTGTGACTGTGACTGTGGGTGTGGATGTGACTGTGACTGTGGGTGTGAGTGTGAGTGTGAGTGTGAGTGTGAATGTGAATGTGAATGTGAATGTGAATGTGAGTGTGAGTGTGAGTGTGAGAGCGTGAGTGTGAGTGTTAATGGGGGTGTGGGTGTAAGTGTGAGTTTGAGTGTGAGTGTGAGTGTGAGTGTGAGAGTGAGAGTGAGAGTGAGAGTATGTGTGTGTTAATGGGGGTGTGGGTGTGAGTGTGAGTGTGAGTGTTAATTGGGGTGTGAGTGTGAATGTGAGTGTGAGTGTGAGTGTGAGTGTGAGAGTGAGAGTGAGAGTGAGTGTGAGTGTTAATGGGGGTGTGGGTGTGAGAGTGAGTGTGAGTGTGAGAGTGAGAGTGAGTGTGAGTGTGAGTGTGAGAGTGAGAGTGAGTGTGAGTGTTAATTGGGGTGTGGGTGTGAGTGTGAGTGTTAGTGTTAATGGGGGTGTGGGTGTGAGTGTGAGTGTGAGTGTTAATGGGGGTGTGGGTGTGAGTGTGAGTGTGAGTTAGAGAGAGAGAGAGAAAGAGAGAGAGAGAGAGAGAGTGTGTGTGTGTGTGTGTGTGTGTGTGTGTGTGTGTGTGTGTGTGTGTGTGTGTGTGTGTGTGTGTGTGTGTGTGTGTGTGTGTGTTTGTATGTGTATGTATATGTATATGTATATGTATATGTATATGTGTATGTGTATGTGTATGTGTATGTGTATGTGTATGTGTATGTGTATGTGTATGTGTATGTGTATGTGTCTGTGTCTGTGTCTGTGTCTGTGTCTGTGTCTGTGTCTGTGTCTGTGTCTGTGTCTGTGTCTGTGTCTGTGTCTGTGTCTGTGTCTGTGTCTGTCTGTCTGTCTGTCTGTCTGTCTGTCTGTCTGTCTGTCTGTCTGTCTGTCTGTCTGTCTGTGTGTGTGTGTGTGTGTGTGTGTGTGTGTGTGTGTGTGTGAGAGAGAGAGAGAGAGAGAAAGAGAGAAAGAGAGAAAGAGAGAAAGAGAGAGAGAAAAAGGAGAAAAAAGAAAGAGAGATAGGGAGGGCGAGCAAGTGAGTAAATATATTCATGCATAAAGTATGTTTGGATAATCGTCAAATTTCTCGGAAATTATTTAATTCAATGCATAAACACATAGTTTGGTTCCAAATTAGTTTGTGTTGTAGTGTTATGCTGTGTTGTAAATAGGTGCTGTACTGCAGCTCTTGATTATTTAATGTTTAATCATGTTGTTTGTACATAGTTACATAACTTAATGAAGTTTTACATAGAATAAAAAGGATTTATTGATAGTACTAATACAATTTTTTTTTTGTGTGTGTGAAACTGCAAATATTTGGTTGGCTGGATTATCTTGGTAATTTTTTTTTATTCTGTAAGGGTTAAGAAAAAAAGAGGATGTAACTTGCTTACCCTTTTTCAGGTATATTGTTAATTAGTTAAAAGTGCAGGGTTGTTTCAATTAGTTTACTCATGCTCAGTTACCAATGTTTTGTGTTTGCTTTTATACAGAAAATAATGTGGCCTATGCTACAAAGGAGAACTGTGCTTCCAGTCCTGATTTGATACAGCTGAGTGATTCTGATTGCAATACTTCACAAGTAAGTTCTTCACATAATTCTGCTGCATTAAAGGCATAACTAGATTATTCTGTATGGAGATTATTAAGTAAATATGGTGCTCTCATAAGAGAGTTAGATGTAGAAGGCAGTAATATGAAATAGAAAAATAACCACTGCATCAGAGAGGTACCAATTTAGTTCATTTGATTGCATCAGTGCAAGGTTGAACATACTATAATAGGTCTGTATTTATAATTGTCAACTCTTAGACTGGGTATCCACTATGGAAGACTGATTAGTTGGCTTCGCTCCTCCATCTCTAGTTTATGTGTATGAAACTCATCCATGTCCACACAGGGTGGACAGCTGGAATCCCCAACTGACCCCACACATACACAGCTATACCAAGCTTTTGAGTCTTATCAGCAGGTACTCTTCTCTTATTCCCAGCATGCATGAAGTGCGTGTGTGTTTATAGTGACCTTTTTTTTTCTTCTCAGAATTTTCATTTCATTGGAGCCCTGATAATTTTGACTAAAGATGCTCAGACTTTTTGTTTTTGTTTTAATAGTGCTTGCAATGCTTGAGAGACTAGAACAATATAGGTGTTACAAGAATATCATTTGCATTTCATGGACTGATCACTTATGCAAATTTAATTTTTGAGAACGGTTCTTAGAGGTGCCAATGCTTTTTACAAATCTCAAAGCTAAATTCCTCAATAGTTCCACCCATAGTCTGTAATGTGAAGACTTTTCCATAGGCTGGAGGCTTCAGTTAATTTGCATTTGCCTATGGAAAACAAGCATTTGGGAAAAAATGCATATGCTCTAGAACCATTAACCTGATAACTCTGGGTGGCAAGGTAGATGCATATTCCATGACATCAGGGGACATTCCTCTGGGTGGCATGAATGCCCTGTCATTATTTAAACGGCCTTGGTAATAGGGGGCAAGACATGTGTACCATGTTAGGGCAGAGAGCAGATTGTACTTTCTTTGCCCAAAGTGTATTTTTATCATGAGTGAACGATGATAAAAAATGATTTTAGATGTGCCAAGGCGATTTGGGCTCTCTGGTCAGTGAGTGAGTCAGTAATAGAGATAGCTCCTTGCCCCCAGAATGACATCAGAGTGCTGATGAGCAACCCATCACAGTAGGAGAAGAGAACAGATTGAGACCGCTATAAGTGGTGCAAAGTTTGCTACAACCTTGATATGAAAAAGATTATTCATACTATATACATCATACCTGCATTGAGCACTGTCAAAGTCTCAAGCAAGGCTAGTCCAGGTTATCTTCCTCTCTTGTACATAATTGAAAAACGAAAATCTGTTTCATGAAGATAGGATTTTAAAAATTTCAACCAAATCCTATTTTTGTTCTCACATAAAACCACATTACGGCACTGGCTGTTGTCGAAAATAATACCTGAGAAAATGCTAGGGACTTACTAATGTTCCCCAGAAGGATAACCATGCACACTGCACAAGCACCCTGGATTGATGGGTTACTATTCTTCTGAGTATACCCTAAATCCCTAACTGCTTTTTATTGGAGACTGAGGGAATCCTAATCATATAGTTAGAAGTGTTCTTGTTCTGGGGGGGGGGGGATAAAAAAATAATCTTGAAGTAGTATTTACTTCATAGAAAGCAAGACTTATTAGTTTATAATGGAGGGAAAAAGAAAAATATGTATTTATGTAAAGAGAGTTTTGTTAGCTTAAAAAAGAAAGAAAGAAACACAATATATGAATATTTATACATCTATGTATGCAATTATTTGTATGCACATGCACACACACACACACACACACACACACACACACACACACACACACACACACACACACACACACACACACACACACACACACACACACACACACACATGTACACATGTACACATGTACACATGTACACATGTACACATGTACATACACACATTTACACATGTACACATATACACATATACACATATACACATATACACATATACACATATACACATATACACATATACATATACATGTGCATACACGTGCGCACGCGTGTTTCCCCCATCTGCAATGGGTTGATGTATTATATCTTCTGCAGTGATTTCAAATTACAGACAAAGATCATCTGCTATTATAGATGATAATGCTAATTCCACACACTTCTGTGCTTTAAAGATTTGCAAAACTGATATTCACCATTAGATTTTTTATATAAGATAGTTTGCTCCATGCTTGTTGGTTATTTTTGGCACCTTATTTGAATTCAGGTTAATGATGTGATTTACAAGCTCCTTGGTAGGTGCTTAGGCCTAGTCTAATTAGCTAGAAAGTTACTCATCATAGTGCTTTTCCATGGCTGGTTGTGTTAAGAAGAATGGTTTTGCGTAGTTCATTTTCATAGATTGCACAGTATATATTTTTCAAGGTAGCTGTATATATTTAGATAAAAAATAAAATTTGTTAATAACAAGGTTTAACTTTCTAAGTTATTTTTTACACACACACACACACACACACACACACACACACACACTCACACACACACACACACACACACACACACACACACACACACACACACACACACACACACACACACACACACACACACACACACACACACACACACACACACACACTCACACACTCACACTCACACTCACACTCACACTCACACTCACACTCAAACTCTCCCTCCCTCCCTCCCTCCCTCCCTCCCTCCCTCCCTCCCTCTCTCTCTCTCTCTCTCTCTCTCTCTCCTCTCCTTCTCTCTCTCTCCTCTCTCTCCTCTCCTCTCTCCTATCCTCTCTCTCCTCTCCTCCCCTCTCTCCTCTCTTCCCTCCTCTCCTCTCCTCTCTCCCTCTCCTCTCTCCCCTCTCTCTCTCCTCTCTCTCCTGTCTCTCCTCTCTCTCCTCTCTCTCCTCTCTCTCCTCTCTCTCCTCTCTCCCCTCTCCTCTCTCTCTCTCCGCTCTCTCTCTCCGCTCTCTCTCTCCTCTCTCTCTCTCTCCTTCCTCTCTCTCCCTCTCTCTCTCTCCCTCTCCTCTCCTTCTTCTCTCTCTCTCTCTTCTCTTTCTCTCTCTCCTCTCTCTCTCTCTCTCCTCTCTCTCTCTCCTCTCCCTCTCTCCTCTCTCTCTCTCCTCTCCTCTCTCTCTCTCTCTCTCTCTCTCTTCTCTCTCTCCCTATCTCTTCCCTCTCTCACTCCTCCTCTCTTCTCTCTCTCTCTCTCTCTTCTCTCTCTCCTCTCTCTCTCTCTCTTCTCTCTCTCTCTCTCTCTCTCTCTCTCTCTCTCTCTCTCTCTCTCTCTCTCTCTCTTCTCTCTCTCTTCTCTCTCTTCTCTCTCTCTCCTCTCTCTCTCTCTCTCTCTCTCTCTCTCTCTCTCTCTCTCTCTCTCTCTCTCTCTCTCTCTCTCTCTCTCTCTCTCTCTCTCTCTTCTCCTTTCCCTCTTCTCTCTTCTCTCTCTCTTCTCTCTCTCTCTCTCTCTCTCTCTCTCTCTCTCTCTCTTCTCTCTGTATCTCTTTCTCTGTTTCCTTCTCTTCTCTTCTCTTCTCTCCTTCTCTCTCTTTTCTCTCTCTCTCTCTCTCTTTTCTCTCTCTCTCTCTCTCTCTCTCTCTCTCTCTCTCTCTCTCTCTCTCTCTCTCTCTCTCTCTCTCTCTCTCTCTCTCCCCCCCCCACACACACACACACACACACACAGATATACATATGATTGTTAAGGGGAAATCTTTTTAATGATTCTCCATTAATGAATATAAATGTCAGTCATGTATGTTTATGCAATTGTCACTTTTATCTTTCTGCTTCTGATATGGCCAGTTTTCAAATACTGTCCTTGATTAATCTCATAATTTATTTTTATCAAATCTACATTTATGTAAATTTTATTTCCATTGTTAAGAACAACAATGAAAAACAATACATTTATGCCTATAATGGTAACTGTAATAACATTTCCTGATAGTGAAAATGGTATTAGCCATTTCTGCTAAGAAGCTGCAAACTTTTTTTTGTTTTGGTTGCCCTACTAAGGAATTCATATACATATCCCTGAAGAAAAGACAGACTTGATTAATTGACCTCTGCTTTCTCCACTTTGTCTCTTCCCCTCTTTCACTCCCTTTCTCTTCTTTCCCCCTACCTCTTCCTCATTCTTTCCCTTCTACCTTCCCCCTTCCCCCCTTTCTGCAGATGGTTGATGGCGGCTACCGCATGATGGAGAGCGAGGACGGCGAGGGTGCAGACGAGCGCATGAGCGACCCATCAGGCCGCATGGTGTCGCACTCGCCCTCTGTCTCATCGCCCGCGTCTGACTCACCCACACCCACTAACAGTGTCCACGAGAAAAGTTGGAGCCAGACACATGCACACTGGCATGGCCTCAGTGAGTCCACAGGCTTGCAGGGAGATTAAGAATGAGAATAAGAGTGAGAGTGAGAGTGAGAGTGAGTTAGCGAGGGTATAGTAATAATAATAATGATAATAATTTAGGGTGTGGTGACTTCAAGCCAAATTGTGACTGTTTGTTAATAGAGCTTCAAAATTACCCCATGTGTGTTAGGAAATGCTGGGGTTACCAGCCACAGATAGTGCAGGATTGAACTCGAGTCAGAAGGATTGCCAGCTGAGAATGCTACCACAGCACCGCAATTTTGTGTGTGTGAGTGTGAGTGAGTGAGTGAGTGAGTGAGTGAGTGAGTGAGTGAGTGAGTGAGTGAGTGAGTGAGTGAGTGTATGAGTGCATGTATGGACGAGTGCGTGCGTGTGTAATTGCAAGTGTGTGCATGTACGTGTCTATGTACTTCTCTATGTCTGTCTGGTTTTGTCTTTGTGTCTGTGTTTGTATGAATGCATGTTTTGTTGATGCTAGTGAAAGGATATTTGTACAATATGACTTCTCAGAATCTAATGAAAACATGAAATATTGTGTGCTGTATGTGAAAGCTGGAAAATGTGTATTCATTTTCAGGGTTTTTAAAAATGCAATTATGAACAAAAGTAAATGTAATATTGAAAAGAGAGAGAGACAGAAACAAATGAAAAAATAAAATTTGAAACAAACAAACTAGTTAACTACATTTGGATCAAAACATTTCAGAACCTGTTGTCAGGGACTGTAAATGCTTTTTCTCAACTTTTGATATGAAATACCATACTTTATAAAGTACCTATGCTTGTTGATTGTACTGTTGAATATGTCATTCATTTCATTATTTTGATTTCATTCATTTGTTAATTTTGTTAACTCGCACACATCTTTTGCTAATGCTAAATATTTTCCCCAGTAAACGATGAGCACCGGCAGTTATTAGGTACAGAAGAAGACTCGTCTGAGCGTCACTCCTCTGACGATGAAGACTATGACGTGTGGACCATAAATGAAGAGCAGCGACAGTATTATACGGAACAATTTCGATCTATGCAGTCTGATCTCACAGCGCTGTTGTCTGGAACAGCTGCCAAAGAATTTTTTGAGAAGTCGAAATTACCCGTTAATGAATTAAGTAAAATATGGTAAGGATAATACCAGTGTGATGGAAAGGTTGGAAAAGAATATGGGAGAGTAAACTGATAAGATTAGGTTGATGTCTTGGTGAGAAATTGATAGATAGATTTAGAATGAACAAAAAGTTATTCATGGCGATGTATTTGTTTGCAGGCAACTAGCAGATGTCACAAGGGATGGGGCACTCTCCTTAGAAGAGTTTTTCACCGCCATGCACTTGGTGGTTTTACGGAGAAATAATATAGAACTTCCAGAGTCTCTCCCACCTTCGCTTTTCCCACAAATGCAGGTAAGATGGAACATGTCCCTCTCCTCCTCTCTTTCTACCTAATTAGAACAGTTTTGCTTTTATTTTTTGTTCTTTTGATAGACTTTAAATTAAACCATTAGCTGCCAGCCAAGATAAGCCCCAGGTGAATCATCACTAGCAGCTAAAGTTTTTTATTTTGTTTTATTTGATCTTTTACTTTAACAAGAGAAAATAAAATAAAATCATCATATATAGCAAGAAAGGTGATTTTGAACTTTCACAAGTACTTCATTGTATTAAAGGTATGATCAATTTGTATATTGTTTGTGCCTCAGATGTGTAAATATATGTTACTGGCAGTCTTGTGGTTAAAGCTTTGTAGGCTTCTTTCATCACACTGACTTTGTTTGACCACAGCGGAAGAGCAGTAGTAGTGGAGTGGAAGGTGGAAACTCTGGTGCATCAGGAAACTCCTCTGTCGTTGCCCACACTATTGTTGCCGACATTGAAACGACTGCCAAAGCCACTCCAGATCCACTCTCACCATCCAGAAATAAGGAGGTGTGTGCGGTAAGAGATAATCAGGTTTTCTTAGGGATTTTGCAATTTGTTTGAGGTGTGTAAGGCCTGCAAGTTTAGAGTTGTGTTTACTGTGAAGAAAGATATGGTGTCATTATTGAGTAATTGATTGTGTGAGAATGAAAAATCCAATGGTGTCTTATTATGTATGGATGTAAGAGAAAGTTTACTAGATATTTTCAAATTATATCCTTGTTCACTGTATACATCAAGAAATGAGATGTTCAAGTATATAATGTAGTTATTGATCCTGACATGTTAAAGTACATTTATAATTTTCAGTATAAAGTGTGTCTTCATTTACTTTGTTAATTTGTCCTTTATCTTTTCAGTGGACCAAGTTTGTAGATTCTCCCACCAGCACACTTTCATCACCAGGTTTAAAACCTGTTAATTTTGACTTCCAAAAGTCAGCTGTTGAGCAGGTAAAAATTTTATTGTTTGTATTATTCATATAATTATTCATTAACAATGCTATTGAATAAAAAGGTAATCAATAACTTTTTTTTTCTTCTTATTTTACTGAAGAAAGGGGGAAGGTTTATCTAGTCCTCACACTGAATTGCTGTTTCTCTGCTGCAGGACCCCAAAATACTGCACCCCAAGGCTGTGAGACTAACCCCAGAATCAAAGAGACTAGATGTAACCGAAGGTGACGGGCCAGCCTCCTTCAGCCCCGATCCGGCCTTAACTACTACAGATATTGCTTCCACAATGGCCGCTGGTGAGCTGCAACCCTCGCAGCCTGCGGCCTCATCTGCCCCTGGACCTACGCAGGCCAGCCCCAAGAAAAACCAGGAGGGCCAGGAAATCAAGCCCATCCAGAGACCCTTGCCAAGAAAGCCAGCAGGTTTGTTTTCACCCAAGCTAGATCTATCTCTTTCTCTATTCTCCTCCTCTCTCAAAATCTATCCCTGTGTCTATCCTCCTCTTTCCCTTTCCCATTCCCTTTCCCTTTCCCTTTCCCTTTCCCTTTCCCTTTCCCTTTCCCTTTCCCTTTCCCTTTCCCTTTCTTTCTCTTCCTCTTTCCTTTCCTTTCCTTTCCTTTCCTTCCTTTCCCTTTCCCTTCCTTCCTTCCCTCTTCCTTCCTTCCTTCCTTTCCCTCCTCCTCCTCCCTTCCTTCCTCTTCTCTTCCTCTTCCTCCTCTTCTCCTCCTCTTTTCCTCCTCCTCCTCCTCTTCTCCTCCTCTCCTCTCTCCTCTCCTCCTCCTCCTCCTCCTCCTCCTTCCCTCCTCTCCTCCTCCTCCTCCTCCTCCTCTTTCCTCCTCTCCTCTTCTCTCCTCCTCCCCTCCTCCTCCTCTCCCCTCCTCCTCTTCCTCCTCCTCCTCTTCCTCCTCCTCCTCCTCCCCATGAATTGCTGTCAAGGCAGCACTGCAGTGAAAAGGCAGAACGCATTAACTCCAAAAATGCGATTTTTATGAATTTGGTCTGTGGAATTGTCATTTAAAGACGAATTTGGTACATCCATCATGGTGTCTGAATGTCAATAAAGGTATGGTCAGTTTTGTATATCGATAACAATGATAGGAGTAAATATACATGCAGCCAAACCTTTAACATCGATTTTCTCAAAACATGGATTTTGGAGTTAATGCGTTCTGCCTTTTTGCTGCAGAGCATCAGTCATAAACACGGATGGCACCATGCCATACAATATAAACCCGCCACATGACTGTATACATGTTTTATTAAAACTGCGACCAATGGATTAAGATGATGATACCACCATGTCTTGAAGACAAAGCATATCAGTAGCCATAGTATTCATGAGCCTCAGGTCAGTGCCCATTTCGTGGGGAGGACTTGTTGCTCAAGGCAACATTTGGGTAAGGGGTACCTTAAAAGAACCCTTTTTTTTCTCCACCAGGGTCTGGAGCAGCCGTCATCCCACCGCCACCCCATTCCACAGTAAGCACTCCACCTGAGGACAATGGGTAAGTTGTATCCCGAGCCATCTCTCGTATTATAGGACGAACCCACCATGCATTTGCAGCAGTGGATCTCAACCTTCTAAAGTGCGAAGCAAAATTTGGGTTCATGGGGTGTATTTAGGTCAAGCTTGAGTTGAACATTTTAATTTTTTATTTTTATTTACTTTTGTTTCATGTTCTTTCTTTCTTTATTTTCTTACAGCTTTTTTTCTATTTTCTTTTCATTTTCATTTTTCCTCTTTCTTTTTGTCCCTATTTTTCATTCTTTTATTTTCTTCATTTTTTCCTTCAATCTGCAGTCTTCTATTATTATTATTATATTTTTTTCTATGTTCTGTCTCCCTTCATGCTCATTTCTTCTTCCTCCTTCATTTCTCTTTCTACTTTCTTCTTTCATCTTTGATTTCCTTGAATGCAAGGTAGTATGATTATTACCTGTTGGTTATTCAAGGCCTAGTCATTCTTAGGAAATGAGATTTTAGTTTTCTGGACATTAGTTTAATTTTTGTGTTGGGTATTTTCTTATGTTTTTATTTTATTATCAATGTTATTATTTTTAAGTACTGGAAAAAAAATCTAGGTAATTGGCTATATTATAAGATGTCATCAGTCATTCA
This sequence comes from Penaeus japonicus, assembly GCF_977035675.1. Lineage (NCBI taxonomy): Eukaryota > Metazoa > Arthropoda > Malacostraca > Decapoda > Penaeidae > Penaeus > Penaeus japonicus. Next base: position 12,060,175 of record NW_028234422.1, read on the forward strand.
CACAGGTTGAAAACCACTGCATGTGAGGACTGCTAGCAAGGTCCCCTACTGCATGGAGTCAGTCTAGAATGAATACCTTTAATGAATTACCGTTTGAGACATGAAGCGATATCTTCATTACTTCTTAGAATGTATGGTCCTACAAGTTTACCCATGATGCCCAGCGCTCCGCTGTCTGGAGGGAAGAAAGACCCACCTCCCCCACCACCCCCGAGGCCTGCTCGGACCCACACTCGCTCATCGTCCCTCGACCTTAATAAATTCAGTAAGGAAATTTTTCTTTGCATGTTTTTTTTTTTTAATGTTTATCTATATTTAGTTATCATTTTATATATATATATATATATATATATATATATATATATATATATATATATATATATATATATATATATATATATATATATATATATATATATATATATATTTAAGAGTGAAAAGAATAGAAATTAAAATATATATGAATTTTTTCAACCTTGTGAATGATATTGATTTTTTTGAGATGGTTAAAACGTTGCAAGATTTTAATCTGACCGAAGTTTGATACGTAAGTAGTAATCATCCAGACATTACAGAAAGCTATTGAATTTTTCCCTTGGTACTAGACTGCTGCCTCAGAATGAATTTGAACCATAGCACCGAAATGCGGGCACATCCCACAAGACTGATTCACTGAATTTTTACCGCAGATCGTAGCAGTTTCTTGGGAGCTCCACCTGCTGTTCCTCCTCGAGCCTCTCCGGGAGCTGTAAGTGTTTTATTTTTCCTTCTTTTTATAACTTGTAAGTTGATTAAGACATCTCTGTGTCTTGAGTACTTGTAAGTGGATTTTTAATTTTTTTATTTGTTAATTGTATTTTAGAAATGTTTAAAATATATTGCAATTAATAAGATGAAAGGTCAAATGTTATCCCTTATTTATGGGTAAAACTTTTGATTTTTGCATAATTCACTTATAGTTTCTATTGTGCAATGACTATATTTTGTTTTTATTGTTATTTTGTAGGGAAATTGTCAACAATTTTCTGATTTCTTATATACTTTATGTAGTGTTTTTACTTTGTGTTACCCTGAATTTTGTAATCTTTTAGTTTCAATACAAAGATAGTTGTGAAGGATCTGAAAAGGTCAATGCATTGATTTATTAAATTTTTAAAATTCAAGATGACTTGATTTGTCATCTGGACTGCAGTGGAAAGGGATTTGTGTTTGTTGTGTCAGTATGAATAATCAATAGAGGCTCTGACATGACTATAATATTTGCATGTCATGATATTACCAGTAACTTAGTAAAAAAAGAATTGATTGCTGTTTAGATGAGAGAGAGAGAAAAAAAAAATAATGATTGCCAAGTCGCAGATCCCAGTTCATAGATCCCAGTTCTAGCTGCATTGATTTGTGCACATACCATGGCTTTCAAGAATCACTGTTTTCTTTTGATTGATATTTTATAGTTTTTTTGTTATTTCTCTGTGTATTTATTTATTTCAAGTAAAAAAAAAAAATTCATGTGGATGATTTTGTTCTCTATTTGGTGGATATTGTGCTTGAAGGAGATTGTGGGGACTATTATTCATTATGTGTGACACACCCTGTTTGAGCCTAGAAAAGACAGTATGCTTAAGGTTTCCTCTATCTGCTTGTCCTAGTGTCTTCTTAGCTTTGAGTCTAATGGTAAAGACTTTGCTGTGGGTCACAGGATGAACGATAGTCTTTTACCACTCACCATGTTGTTTAGTAGAAATGTTGTCATATGTTGTGTATCATAACTGGATGTTTCCCTATGCCTTTTCTACCTCACACTGCAGAGAGAACTGCCAACGATATGGGTGAGTAACCAACATTTCCACCGAATGATGTAAATAACACTCACTGTTATGGAGTTTGTTTGTGCTTTCGTTCAGATTAAATGTAGATGTATTTCCAAGTGTGACTGACGATTATGTGATCAGCGTCTTTTCTTATGCCAGGGTATGTGTTTGGGGAAGATCTTAATTAATTAGAAAGAAAAGGAAAATTTAGGAGAATATTAAATTGAAATGAATTTTTCTGTAAAAATGGAAAAGGTTTTGAAACTAAAGAATGTCATTAATTAGATCATGCCAGTACACACTAAGAAAGTTTGAAATTTTGAAACCATGTAAGTAAATCATGTATATTGATCTGAGATTGGCCTCTATGCTGCTTTGTACTTGGCTCAACTTGCTATTGTTTCATGCAAAGTTGATGTGTGCTTCTGGTTTTCTTTTTTTTCTTTTTTTTTTACTGGAAAGAATTTCAAAGATAAAAGATTGTGGATATTTGGTATCAGTGACAAAGTATAATCACAATAGAAAGACATTTACACATGTACCATCCCAAATTGGATATTTTTCTTATTTTTGAAATCTTGTGTCTCGCTTTTAATTGTCTAAAAACAACTGCATAGTTCGAACATAGCTAGAATTGCATTCAAATCTGTGACTTTTGAAATAATTGTACATCTAGTGAAGTTTCTATATTAATTTTATGTGGATTTTAAAATTAGAGTCAAGTGAAGATGAAGTTTAGATTTGAAGCTTGTGAAAATGAAATATTTTGAAAGAAAAAAAAAAAAATGATTTGTATGAGTTATTTGATGGATATTGTTTTTTTTGTAGTTGTTTATATGCAACTATTAAAGAACTATAACTCCAAGAAATGATTGAAATAGAGGAGTAATGCTCTCCAAGTGAGCTTAGTTGACATGCTTTCCATTATGCAGCTGATTTTCTTTTTTAATTTTTATATGCCTAAGATTCCAAGAAGTGTATGAGATAGAGAGACATCATTAAACTTTTTTTTTTTGATCTGGCCAATCAATATGAATTACGGGTGCTTACATTTTTTATTACTGGCTCAAGTGTGCAAGTATAAGACTTTGGAATGAAATATATTACCTTTCCTTTTACAATTCATTCAAACTGCTTCAGGTCACAGCAAATCTTCATCAAAATCTATTTAAGAAAAAAAAAGAAAAAAAGGATCATCTGTCTGAACGTTTACCCAAAATGTGTTCAGTCTTTGTTTTGTCATTTACTGTAAGGGCCACTTGTCTCCCTCAGAGCTCCCCCAAGAAGTTGATATACCAGAAGAGCGACGGCGACATGGCGGGAACAGAGACTAGTCAGGGCGATGACCCGGCTTTCCCCCTTGATACCCGACCCACGGTGGAGCACACTCGGGCATCTGCTTTTGAAGTGTATCGCAAACCGCATCAAGGTGAGCCTTTTGTTATTGTTAATTCTATTATTGTTATCATCATCATCATTATCATCATCATTATCATCATCATCATCATCATCATCATCATCATCATCATCATCATCATCATTATCATTATCATTATCATTATCATCATCATCATCATCATCATCATCATCATCATCATCATATCATCATCATCATCATCATCATCATCATCATCATCATCATCATCATTAGTATCATTATTATTATTATCATTATCATCATGATTATCATTATCATAATTATCATCATCATTTTCACTATTATTATTATTATTATTATTATTATTATTGTTATAAATGTCATTATCATTATTGCTTTAATATTGTTATCATATTGATATAATTGTTATTATCAATTTTATTATTATGATGATGTTTTATGTAATTGGTATGTCCATACCTGAAACAACATTGCCAATTGCTGTATCATTTCTCATATCCACAGAACTAGGATCAGCTTTTGAGCGCGTCTCCGGACCGAGGGGTGAAGAGGAGGAAAGAACACGGCATTTGTCAACAGGAGCCAGGTGCGTTGCGTGTGGTGCTGACACGTGTTTTATTGCAACAATACTTTCAGTTCATGAATGCAAGGAGAGTGCAACAATTTAAGATTATGTGATGTCCTAAAGGGGGGTAGTGTTGAGATGTGAGACTTGATGAAAACTGAAGTGAGGTGCTTAACACAGTGTAATTGCATTAGTCTATTTTTACATATATATATTTTTTTTGCAGACCAAAGGATAAAAGAGAGCTGCAAGCTTCAATTAGAACAACAACAGAAAAGAACACTATACTCACGAGATTAAACTCTGAGCTTAATCAAGAATTAGCTGAGGTGAGTACGTTATGCAAAATTTGATTGTATGTTTATTTTGTATGTAGAAGAATTTTGAATTGCATTTGTGAGGAAAACTTGAGATCTGATAATTATTTTTAAATACAATGATAGAGGTTCATAAGAAGTTTGTACAAAATATGGGAAAAGTAATTGCAAATGTTTATTTAAAGTTTAAGGATAACAGTGTATGTAAGTTAAAGCCTTGCTAAACATCTCGCTGGATATAATTTGGCAGTATTACTTACATGCAGTGATTGAAGAATCATTGTGCTCTTAAAACAGTAGGTCATTTTTAGAATATTTTTATATATTGTAATTACCGTTATTATTTACCCTTTCAGGTGATGGAAGAGAGAATTGCACTCGAAATGCAGCTGGAACAGATGAAACCTTTCTCTAGTTAGTCGAGACACGAGATTTCTGTGCCCGGGGAGTCGATCCGTTGCGGATCTTTTTCTACATAGTCAGAGGCCTTTGCTGAAGGGCATTTTTATCTCTCTGATTCTGTTTTTCTTCCTTTGGAAATAAGTGTTCATTTATGTTATTATTACAATACCTATTTTTTTTCTTCTTCTTTAGTGGTGTTTGTTCCATTTTTTTTTTTTTTTCCTTAGTCGTAGATCTTTGGTCTGCATTCCTTATAAATATATATATTTTTCTTTCTCAGTATGTCCTTTCTCTTTATATTTATTACAGATTTAGTGGATATCTTTATATATATTTTAAGAAATTTTTAAAGTTCTCCATAATTAATGTTAGATGCAGTAATGAATACTCAACTGCAGCTGTAGGATGGTACGAATAAAAAGCTTCGGTCGCACCTTATTTCTGATCAGGTTGAATCAAGACTGTTTTTGAGGCTTCTTTCTGTATTTGTGTGGATAGGTTACTCTAGTTTGTATATTATGATTTTTTTTTTTTTTTTTTCATTTTCTCTTTTTTTTTTTTTTTTCATTTTCTTTTGGTGTGTTACTGCCTACGGAGAAACGGAAAACAAACTGCGAGGCTTTTCGGTGAGGAACAGGAACTCGTTTGATGTTTCTGAGTACTGGTATCGGTTGGATGTATATTGTTTGGTTTGTTTTGTTTTTGTCTTTCCTGAAGAAGAGTAGATATTGCCGAGAAAAGTCATCTGTGACAGTACAGAAATGTGTTCGATATTTTATGCAGATGAATTTTGAATAATTCTTGTAAATGAACTTAGAAGAACATGACTTGTACAGAACTCTTGCTCTAAATATAGTAACTGCCCATGTTCACTTGGTTCTTATCTTCTACATGGCCCAAGCAGTGATGCTTCCTGGAGCTTTGCTTGTGTAGAGGAAACGTGATATTTGAAATCAAGAATTTCTGAGATGTGAGAGCAAAGTTTTACAAATAGGATTTCAGAAGATTTAGAAGAATTTGTAAGATCTGTCATTCCTCTCATGTCTTAGAATGTTTACTGTCATTCTAATTATTGTTACATTATACCATTCACTTAGGCTTAGCCTTTTGAGATGTTGACATGCATGTTAGACTACTGAAAAGTAACTTTTAGAAGAAGTTGTGTTTTTATGATTATGATTGTTTTTTTTTTCTTCTATTTATTCATGATTTTTGTGATCTGTTTAAGGTTATTGGATTTAATAAGGCTGTGATAATCATTTTGAAATTAATGATAGCTTTCTGTATCTAGATGAACAACAACTAGTATCTGTGAAACTGTTTAGTAGATGTGAGTGAATGCTTTGTAGAGGAAGCAGTTTTTTTCCCCTTTTTTTTTCTTTTCTTTTCTTCCAAGAATTTACTTGTATCCATTTAGCAAGGTAGAAGACCAATTAAAAAACAAAAGCAAAAAAGAAGAAAAAATAGGAACGGAAAAAAAAAAGACCAGATCCTTTAAAACTGAATGGAACTCCCGGTATAGTGTTAGTGATACTTACGATAGTTATTTTCATTACTTTTGAAAGTCTAGCTAGATCTCAGATTAGTCTTATTCACTAAGAGTGTGCTTGGATCCCCCCCCTTCCCCTCCCTTCCCATTCCAGTAGGTAATTAGGAGTGAAACCCTTGATACCAGTACAATAATAATAATTAAAAAAAATAATTGAGTGTTGAAAAATGAACAATCCATGTGCATAATTTTGTATTTATATGCCAGTGCCCTGCCATTCTCGTTGGTAGTATAGATATGTCATTATTAGTTGAAAACGATAGTGGAGTTGCTTCTAGTTTAGTATTCTAGAGGTAATTTATCATTGCAAACTGTATATGGATGTGTATATTGTTTATATAGATGTGAGTTAGAGTGTGAGTGTGAACTGAGTGTGCGCTGAGTGTGAGTGAGTGAGTGAGTGAGTGAGTGAGTGTGTGTGTGTGAGTGTGCATGCATGTGTGTGTAAGTGAGTGTGTGTGAGTGTGCATGCATGTGAATGAGTGTGCATGTGAGTGAGTGTATGTGTGAGTAAGTGTGTGTTTGAGTGTGAGTGAGATTGAGAGTGAGAGTGAGAGTGAGTGTGAGAGTAAGGGAGTGTGATGGTGGTTAGATAGATGGAGGAGGTGATTGAGTTGGTGGATGGTTGATATGGGTAAGTGCACAAGTTTTTAAGTGAGTGAGTTATTTATTGAACTTGCTCATGTATGGAATAGAGGGGAAAATTGAGCAAGGTTCTACACACGGGATCATCCTGTGTAATATTTCTGTTAGCATTTAAAGGAGAGCCCAGGGTCTATATCTAAAACAGAATTAATCTTATCATTCTTGTACTGCACCCATCATGAAACTCCATAACATGAAGCCCGTAGCCATCATTTGTAAATCAGTGTTGATATGCTTCATCTTTCCTGTCATCTAATCAAGATTTTCTTTTGCAAATGGCGATTTCCCACTCTTAAGCTTCTTCATTATGCATGTATAAACTTTATTGCCATTTCAGTGCATCCTCATTTTTCTTTAGTCTGGGAGAGAAAAAAGATATATATAGATTAAAAGGTTTTACCCACCAAGGCCAAATTCCATGCTCTTGGGCCAAGGGCAGTGTGCCAGATAAGGGAATAATAGTGAAAGTTATTTCACAAACTTTAACATTGTTGTTCTTTGTGTGCATTTGTATATTTGAAAGTCTGGATGTCTTTGATTGGATGTGTGTGTGTGTGAGTGTAGTATTGAAATGTGTGTCTGTTTAAGACGTAACTCATTTAGTTATAGGACTGTAGCTTTTGCTCTGTGACCCACATTCCCCCTATCAAATGCATAAACACTTTTTTTCCACACTCTCATTATGATCCTTCTCATAATTACCTAGTTTTAACACTTATTTTATTTGTGTTTTAATTGAGAATATCATTCCTTCAGGTACTTTAGGGAACACAACTCATTTTGGGTTTGCTTTTATCAGATTTTCTTTTCATAGAAATGTAAGAAACTATTCAATAACAAATGCAGAATTAGGAATTATATTAGTTAGAAAATGATGATGGTTTATCAATTTTCCATATATAAAGAAAGTAATATATATGTTATAGAGGTTGATTTGCTTGAAGATTGAGGAAGAACATGTCATATTTTGTAAAACAAAGTTTAAGTTTTTTGCAAATTCAGTCATTTTGATGAGTTTTGCAAGTCAACCTACATTGTAAGATGATCTTGTTCCTTGCACACATGTCTTTCCCTGGAGGAAACATTATAGAGAAGAATTCCCCAGGTGTAATTATATGTATAAACAGGGTTACCTTTTGTGATCATGTTCATTTGTATTTAAGAAATAAAGTTAAATGAAAAGGAAAATTGTAGTTGAGCACATTATTTTTCATTTTACGTGGTACTGATCTGGTAAAAAAATATACCATCTGAAAATAGAGGAATATAATTTTGAAAGAAAGTTAGATATTTAATGGCAATGGTAATATTGGTTTTGAGAAAGAAAGGTCTTAGGAAGGAGGTAGGGATAGAAGAAGGATGAGAAGAGGGAAGGACATTTTATTATTACACAATATTGTGTACCTTGTGTGGCTAAGATCAGATAATGGAATGGCAAGGGGCAATCAGTTAGGAATAAGCATGGGGTTTGTTAGTGGGAAACTTATTTTATCCCCTCAACTGGCAAATTGACCATGTGCAGTTGGAGCTTGGTGCATGACCTCACCTCTCCAAGGCTCTCCAAAATGGATGTTTTGGGTTTAGAATGTGAAAGTTATGTAGCAGTGTCAGTTTGTTATACTTTTATATGTGTATTTATTTATTTTTATTTATTTATTTTTTTTTTGAGAGAAATGAGTTGGGATCCTTATTGAACCTAAAGACATTACTTTTAACAGTGAAGAAAACAATCACAGCCTCACAATAACAAATATGTACACACTTGTGCAGATATGGATAGTCATGCATGCACAGATATATGCAAATACAGACTCATACATACACACAAAAAAATTACATGTGTGTGTGTCTTATTTACAAAAGCCTTTTACATACCCTTTTGTTAGTGTATCTAGACATTAAGGCATGTGGATTGGATTTAGAAGAGGTTCTGTATGATACGATGGGTAACACTTGACTTTATTTTATGTCCCATTTTTTCTTTTCTTTTTTGTGAGATGTTTCTGTAAAGATGTTCAAGACAGAGTCTAATTATTATTATTATTTTTTTGCTTCTTTCTTCCTCTCATTTGCATTCCCATTCCATAGTACAAGTTAATCTGAAAAATAAAAACCATTAGACATTCATATGTAAGGATACCAGTCACGGAAAGTGTGAGGGGAAAAAAATGCATTTAGACAATAGAAAAATAGTATAAAAACAGGAATTTGACTTTTTTACCTCGGTTCCCATTTTTTACCACAACAAACTACTACTGTTTTGTATCACTGGATCAGGATTGGACACAGTCTATTAGTAAATACATTGTTCCAGTAAATTGGTGATATAAATAAGCATTAATCATTAGAGATTGGGTATAGTGCCTAGAGCGTCAGGTATTGGCTGTTATAAGTATTGGTATAATGGCTGTCCATTGTTATATTTTAGAGTTAGGATAAATATTTTTTTAAAACAGGATCAGGAAGGGTGTTGTTATATTGATGAAGAGACACGGTGCATTTGGGAAATGTTTGAGATAATGAAGATGGTGGTGGTATTATTGGTTTTATTATTAATGTTGGTGTTTTTATTGTTGTTATTATTTATGCAAAAATTGTTATAATAGTTGTTTTTATTATTATTATTATTATTATTATTATTATTATTGTTGTGATTATTATTATTATTATTTTTATTATCATTATAATTATTATTATTTTTTTTATTATTTTTATTATCATTATTATTATTACTATTATTATTAAATTTTTTATTTATTATTTTTTTAAATACTTACTATTACTTTTATTACTGTTATCATTATTATCATTAATGTTGTTATTGTTTTTGTAATAATGATTATGATGATTATTATTATTATTATTATAATTATTATTATTATTATTATTATCATCATTATTATTATTTCTATTACTATTATTATTTCTATTAATATTATTATTATTATTTTTTTATCATTATTATTATTATTATTTATTTATTATTATTATTATTATTATTATTATTATTATTATTATTATTATTATTATTGTTATTATTATTACTATTATTATTATTATTATTATTATTATTATCTTTATCATTATTATTACCATTATTATTATTTTTTTCTTCATGATTTTTATCAATATTATTATGATTTTGTTAATATTATTACAGTTTTATTACTGTCATTATTTTTATTTATTTTTTTTTTTTACTGATTTTTTATATTTTTTTATTTTTTTTCTTTATTTTTTATCATATTATTATTATTATTATTATTATTATTATTATTATTATTATTATTATTATTGTTATCATAAATATCATCATCATCATCATTATCACTATCATTGTTGCTTTTATTACAATTATAACAATTTTTCACTATTAATAATGTGGAATTTAGCATTTTTACGAGATTGTTTATGAGTATAATGATCATTATATTATTACTGATGTTATCATTACGATTTGCATTATCAATATTTTGTTTTTAGTACTATTACTACTATTATTTTTTAAAAATTGGAACTAATAATTCTATTGCAATTACTATTATATAATGTAATTATAAATCCCAGGAGATGAATGATAACGGTAATAAAAGCATCAATAATGACGATGCAGATCATAGTGTTAACCAGAATGATCATAATTTTATCATCCGCAGTTATGGTCGTACTGACAATGGTGATAAGAAAGATGCTTGGTACCGGTTGATGTTGATATTGTATTGATAGTAAGTTTAGGGATAAAGAGACTATATTATTAGTAGGAATCTAAAATTTAACCTAAAGGAAATGCTAAAGAGTGTGAACAATAATGACGTCAGGGTGAATTATTATTGTTAAGATCATTTCTTTTTTTTTTTCTTTATTGTTAGAATCATTTAGAGAATTTATGATTAAGATGATATTTGTACTATTGCTGGAATGATATTAGAAGGAGATTACAAACCTCGATGTTCCCACGTCAGTGTCTTGGACGTGGTGCGTGTGTTCCTCATGTTTCCCTGTTCTTAGCTTTTTGTCCGAACTCTTTTGCTCGTTATTCACGATTTTGTAACTAGACAAATATATTTTGTTCACATCTGAAGATACATGAGTGTTTCTTCACAGAATACAGAAATGAAGAGTTGTTTTGTCATGTGATGGTCGTCCCACCTCAACCTATTATTATTATTATTATTATCATTATTATTATTATTTTATTTTTTTTTTTTGTGTGTGTGTGTGCGTGTGTGTGTTGTTATATGTGTATTTTTCTTCCTGGTATATTTTTCTGAATTTGTCTTCCTTTTGCTTCAAACACCTGACACTCAACTGCTAGTCTGTCATTGAATTGTATGTGCAATAGCAACAAAAGTTTCAAGGAGTATTACCGTTTTAACTTATAGATCTTTCTGTGCGCTGATGGTAATCTCAACAATGAACGTTCAATTCTTCTATCATATAATCCCTCCCCACCCCCCCTACCCACTCAAGGAAAAATATTTGAATCCACTTTTACCTTTTACCTTTTTTTAAATGTATTTTTCTCTCTCTCTTCTACTTTTATTTTATTATTATTATTGTTATTTATTATTAATTTTGTTTTTGGGTCATGAATTTGTGATGATAGTTGGTATGGAGTTCCTCTATTTAGCCATGTATTGTGGAATTGCAGTATGGAATATTCTATGAAATTGCTCATTATTATAATTAGAATATTAATGCCCTGTGTATTATCTACAGAGTTGACTAATGTGGTACTTAAACATCAAAGCTTATTAGGAAATTGCTTTAGTGTAAACTTTTCTTTGCAAAGGGAGTTTATTTTTTCTCCTTTTCTTTGTGCTTATTACATTTATGTTGT
>NW_028234422.1:12081702-12084202 GCF_977035675.1 Penaeus japonicus
AAAATATATATATCAGCAGATTCATCAAGTGGTGTTTAGGGGATATATCTCATGTTTTGGGGGAATGAATGAAAAAAATAAAGTTAGTTTGATATTGTTTCATAGAGGTTGTTAGCTATAGTTAATGTCTTTTTTAAATTTTACTCGGCTTGTGTAGAAAAACAAAAACAAAAACGAACAACCTCATGTCTTCCTGATGTTATCATATTTTGAGTTTGTGACTTTTGTAATCGAAAGAAAACCGAGTTGGGCAAATGCTGTTATTAGATTCTATTGCCTCTTGTAATATACCAGCAATAAAGATCTGACAATCAGAGTAACATTGCTGTGTTTTAAAGACATTTCACTCGTGATATAAATACTGTAGAAATGCCCTCCATGTTTTATTTAAGATGCTATAAACCTGAAAATGTTTGTAAAAAAAAAATGATAATAAATAAAAACATGATGCTTAGCTTTCGTCTTGAAAATGGAGTTGTAGTGTGTACATATATTTATAGAGAAAAAAAAAAAGTGATAGCAGGGACTAGTAGACTCTGTACACAAGGTTAAAAAAAAAAGTATCGGTGTACAAAATACGCGAAATATTATGACACGGGACGAAGAACTGAAAGACTAGTGTCTAAAAGGATCAATCAGCTGAACAACCGGCCACGACCAAGCAGGCTAATCCTCCATCAAGTGATTGGGAAATTAGGACTCCTAGCCATCTGTGCACTGATACTTTTTTTAAGTGTATAGTACCTATATATGCATTCATCCGTGAGGTTCTTGTTAAATACCTAGCACATGTTCACTAAATAATGTAATTCCTTATCTGCCTCTTTCATTTTGCCCAGGTCACGTGTTTCACCGAGTTGCAGATAGATGCTGTTTAATTAACACTTGTGCAGACATTTAGGAGTTTATATTATCAAGACAATCTTCTCTAAGCAGCTCTATGGATTTCCTTCCCCTCTCCACGTGGACAGGGCACTTAGTAGGCTAACGTGTAAAGCTTTGACCATCCGGGGATTTCCATTTTCCTCAAAGGCACAGGGGGGGGCTTCCTATGTCTTATTTGATGGGGACAATAAGTCATCATTTGTTAGCACGGGATAAGATAAAAAGATCTCTTGTATCGTATGTCAGTGTTGGTATTTTGTCTCTCTGGATAGCTACACTGTATATTAAGATGCCCCGTATGTGTGTGTATGTGTGAGTACATTCTGTAAGTGCAATTATCTTTTGAATAAACATGTCATTGCAGGCTTTGTCTTTTATCCTTGGAGCTTAAAAGGCTGATGAATGTACATGTATAATTATAGTTGTCTTAAGTACCATGCGTGGCAACCATGAACATATCCCGGATAAAGGAATACACTTTATTTGGAGGGATCTCTCTGTCTGTCTGAGTCTCTCTCTCTCTCTCTCTCTCGCTCTCTCTCTCTCTCTCTCTCTCTCTCTCTCTCTCTCTCTCTCTCTCTCTCTCTCTCTCTCTCTCTCTCTCTCTCTCTCTCTCTCCCTCCCTCCCTCCCTCCCTCTCTCTCCCTCTGTCTCTCTTTCTTTTTATCTCTTTCTCTTTCTATCTTTCTCTTTCGTCTCTCTCTATTTCTGTGGTCTCTCTCTCTCTCTCTCTCTCTCTCTCTCTCTCTCTCTCTCTCTCTCTCTCTCTCTCTCTCTCTCTCTCTCTCTCTCTCTCTCTCTCTCTCTCTCTCTCTCTCTCTCTCTCCCTCTCCCTCCCTCTTTTTCCCTCTCTCACCTCTCCCTCTCCCGGTCCTGATCTATCCCTCAATGGCATGAGCACATCCATCTATCTGTCTCTCTATTAATAACTGCACGGATGTCACTGAGGGATAAAATCCACTCGAAGGTCGGATCGAGGCTAACCTTTGCCCTGATTTTTTTTTTAAATCGATGATAAATAATTTGTTGACAATAATACTAAGTGAAGGGAGAATGAGAGTAAAGAAGAAAATGTAAAAGGACAGAAAAACAACAACAAAGAGAAAAAATGAAGTTGGAGGAAATGGTGAAAGAAAAAGCAAGTTGTCAAAAGAAATTATCGAAAAAAGAAAAGAAAAAAGTGATGACAAGACCTTTTCCTTTTATCTATTTCGTATCTTTAGAAGATACGAAAAAATGATATAAATGTCAATACTAAGAGAGAGAGTGCGAGAATGAGAATGAGAGTGAAAGTGAAAATGAAAATGAGAATGAGATTGAGAGTGACAGACAGACAGAGACAAACAAATAAAAAACGAGAAATAACACAACACTCAGTACCGAGATAAAGCGGAAGAAGATGACAAGCAGCACGTCATAACCGTGAAATATTTCCTCAGACTGAGAAGGAGACACGCCGACTGCCCTTGAGGGAGAGGATGGGGTGGGAGGGGGAGGGGGGAGGGGGAGGGGGAGGACGTGTATCGCTTGCAGTCACTAGGTCAAGGTTATGTTGTAGCATGTCCGGGCATCTCCTGAGAGCTGTTATATGTATCTTTTTATAAGTTTTGTTTAC
>NW_028234422.1:12089202-12091702 GCF_977035675.1 Penaeus japonicus
TTCCACCTCCTCCTCTTCTCCCTCCTATACCTCCTTTTCCTCCTCTTCCTTCTCCTCCACCTCCTCTTCTTCCTCCTCCACCTCCTCTTCCTCCTCATTTACCTCCTCCCCCACCTCTTCCACTTCCTCCCCCTCCTCTCCCTCCTCCACCTCCTCTTCCCCCACCTCTTCCTCCTCCTCTTCCTCCCCCTCCTCCTCCTCTTCCACCACCACCACCACCTCCTCCTCTTCCTCCTCCTTGCCCCAGCTGAGAGATTCCTTCGCCTTTGCAGCTGGTTGTTGGAGACTCAACTTTCCCACGACTCAGGAATGCTGCGGTCTTGGTGTTGTTTCTTGTTGCATGCAAGACGACTCGCTTGCCTTTCGTGCTTGTGAGTGACTGAGTCATCATGCATGCTGGGGGCGGTTGGTTCGTTGGTTCGTTCTTTGGTGATGAATGTGGGTTTTGCGTAGTATGACTGCGGAGATGATTGGGGTAGGATGTAAGCTTGGCTGTTTAAATTTGATGTTTTGATATCATTTCTCGTTAGTTTTATAAACAAAGATATATATATATATATATATATATATATATATATATATATATATATATATATATATATATATATATATATACATATATATGTATATACATATATCTATATTCATATCTATCTATCTATCGATGCATATATATATATATATATATATATATATATATATATATATATATATATATATATATATAAGCATGTGTGTGCGTGTGTGTGTGTGTTTGTGTGTGTATGTATACACATATATACATACATATATATATGTATATATATGTATATATATATGTATATATATATATATATATATATATATATATATATATATATATATATATATATATCACACGGTAACTCCATGAGAAGTATGGCGAGAAGAGGGATTTGTAGCACGTGATTTGGAAAAGGCCTTTGATAAGCATCCGTATTCTATGACATTTTCTGTGTGGTGCGGATGTGTTATGTCCATGTTGTGTCAATGTCACGTTCATGTCACGAAAGTGGTATTCTAGAACGCATAAGCGTGGCACATCTGTGTCAGTTGCTTCAGGTTTACCAACCGTTCCAAAGTTATTGTTTTGAATGAATGGCACTGTCCAAACGACAGGTTCATGAGAAACTACAGTCATAAGCAGTACTAACAAAAGGTATGAATCAGTTTGTTCCTTGTTAAAGAATTGACGACCATTTCACGGTCGGATTGCCAAGTGTGTTTATGAATAGATCTTCCGTATTTTGTGTGCGTATATACTGTACATATATGCGTATCTTTGATATATCATATATAAACATTTAATGTATACATGTTTCATTTATGTTCCTGACTACTTTTACCATTCATATAACTTCTCTCTCCCTCGAAAAATCCGCCAAAAGGTAAACAAAGTCAAAATCAGCGGAGAATGTTTTCCTAAAATGGTTTGTAATCCAAGTCTAAGACAATGATGGTTAATACTTTCCAAACGTGGAATGCTCATATGAAGTATTGGTAACAAAGATTGCACTAAAAAATGTGCATTTTTTTGTCCGTGTAACTATCATGATAAGTCCACCCTCATGTCACGGAGTTTCCACGATTCTCCAATACTTTCGCCACAATTGCAACAACTTTGTCACGCTTTTGACACCCTTTTGACACAAACATCCGGTTCTAGAATACCAATCGCGGCATGTTCATGCCATGTACTCGGCGCGCTAGGGACTGAGAATACGGCTGAAGGTATCAAAAGGAAGCAGTCAAGTAGGCACTATGAAGGCAATTACCGAAGTTGATAAGTTTGGAAATGACACCATATGTAAGAGCATGATCTAGAGTGATCTGATAGAACACCTGAAGATTTTGCAATGCATCACGAGCCTGCTTTGAGAACTTTATTGTTTATTGTGATGATGGGAAAGGCCAAAGAAGACCGCAGGACATCCGTGGGAACTGTTTTAAGAGGACGTTTTGGTGATTACAGCTGAGACTAAGGGGCAAGTGGAGGAAATGTATAGATATTGGAAGGACGCAATGGAGAAGAAAGGCTTAATATTAAAATTAGGAAAGATGATTGGGCTGTTCCCGGGCAAGCGGATAGAGGGAAATGTGCAGGTGGGAAGGTACCCCCATGGAGTACGTGGCAGTGGAGTGGGAGTGAGTTCCATCCTGTGCTCTGTGTGGGACAAGCGGTATCACAGGAGGTGATCGGGGTGAAGGACTCTCAATAGAGTGGAGGACTTTCAGTGCCTTGCATGTGGTAGGAGGAGCAGAGGTGAAGCAATAGTGATAGAGGAAGATATGATTGAAGTGGTTTGTAGTAGTCATGCGAGAGTGAAGCGGTTTTGCCACTTGAATCGAATCGTGGAGTGGAAGGATCAGCTAGTGGAAGAGCATAGAGGAAGGAGAGATAAATAATTGAGTTGCAGATAGTTAGAACGGTTGCAAGGCTTATGCAATCTATACTAGACCAGTGTTGTTATAAAGAGCAGAG
>NW_028234422.1:12109202-12114202 GCF_977035675.1 Penaeus japonicus
TAACGATAACAATGATAGTAATGATAATGATGATGATATGAATTATAAAAACAGTGATAACAGTAATGATGACGATGGCAATAATGATAATAATAATAGTAATAATGATAATAATAATAATGATAATAATAATGATAACAATAGTAATAATAATGCGAATCATAACAAATGCAATAATAATGATAATGATAATCAGAATAATGATAATAATGATAATCAGAATAATGATAATAATGATAATCAGAATAATGATAATAAGGATAATCAGAATAATGATAATAAGGATAATCAGAATAATGATAATAATGATAATCAGAATAATGATAATAAGGATAATCAGAATAATGATAATAATGATAATCAGAATAATGATAATAAGGATAATCAGAATAATGATAATAATGATAATCAGAATAATGATAATAAGGATAATCAGAATAATGATAATAATGATAATCAGAATAATGATAATAAGGATAATCAGAATAATGATAATAATGATAATCAGAATAATGATAATAATGATAATCAGAATAATGATAATAAGGATAATCAGAATAATGATAATAATGATAATCTTAGTAATGATAGCAATGATAATGGTGACGATTAGATAAAAAATGTTAAATGATAGTAATGATAATCATCACAGTGATAAGGCAATGATAATTACAGTACGACTACGACTGCTACCACCATAACTCAACCACCACTAATAAAAATGATAACAGGAATAAGAAGATTAATGCATCACCCCTGTATGATAAACTAAAAATATGCTTGATAGAAAACACGACCAAATCAAATCTATTTTCAGTCTATTGTTTACTCGGTCCTAAAACATCCTCTGGGCTCTACGATACAATTAATAAAAAATGATAATCTACGTATAAAAAAAAATCATTATCAATACCACCCCCAAAGGACCCTCGCATTGCACGGCTTCCATAATCAACAAAACGGATATGCTTCAAAGTGCAGGATGCTAATCTGATAATGCCAAGGGGATAATTGTCCTTTATTATGCTTGCATCCGGCGATAGTGTCGAGGGCTTTGAATGCGTGTCTTTTTTTATCATCGACTTTTCGAGTTTTCGCTGGAGGAATTACACCCTATGTCGTATCGTAGCTTTTGTTGTTGTATTTATAAGGATATTCGATGCGGAAGGTGTGTGTGTGTGACACATGCATGACGCCTCCAATGGACAGTGCATGTGACACTAATTGATGAATGGCAGAAGGGGAATAATGCGAGAGGTATGAGAGGAAGCAGGGAGAGAGGAGGGGGGGAAGGAAAGGAGACAGGGGGGAAGGAAGGGTAAGAGAGAGAGAGAGAGAGAGAGAGAGAGAGAGAGAGAGAGAGAGAGAGAGAGAGAGAGAGAGAGAGAGAGAGAGAGAGAGAGAGAGATAGAGATAGAGATAGAGATAGAGATAGAGATAGAGTTAGAGATAGAGAAAGTAAGGGATAGAAAGAGGAAGAAAATTAGACAGACAGACAGTTAGAGATAGATAGAGGGCTCGTCAGGGACAAGGAGAGACCCAATAGAGAGAGGGGAGGCACCTGTCAACCTCTGATTAAGTAAGTTATGACTCAATGCGAACTGGCAAGCATCCTGAGTCATCAACTACACAGGTGATTTATTGTCATTGAGGGAGAGGGGAGGAGAGAGAGGGGAGGAGAGAGGGGGAGAGAGAGAGAGGGAGGAGAGAGGGGAGGAGAGAGGGAGAGGGGAGAGAGGGAGAGGGGAAGAGGGGAGGAGAGAGGGAGAGGCGGAGAGGGAGGGGAGGGGAGAGGGAGAGAGAGAGAGAGAGGGGAAGAGAGAGAGAGAGAGAGAGAGGGGAGGAGAGACGGAGAGAGGAAGAGGCGTGAGGAGATAGGAAGAGGGAAGCCGGAAGGAAAGAGGAAGAGGGTAGGCGGTAGGAGAGAGGGAGAGAGGGAGAGGGAGAGGGGAGGAGAAAGGGAGAGTGGAGGAGAGAGGGAGAGAAAGAGAGGAGAGGAAAGAGTAAGAGGCGGGAGGAGATAGGAAGAGGAGAGGCGGGAGGAAAGAGGAAGAGGGGAGGCGAGAGGAAAGAGGAAGAGGGGTGGCGGGAGCAAAGAGGAAGAGGGGAGGCGGGAGGAGACAGAGAGAAAGAGAGAGAGAGAGAGAGAGAGAGAGAGAGAGAGAGAGAGAGAGAGAGAGAGAGAGAGAGAGAGAGAGAGAGAGAGAGAGAGAGAGCGAGAGAGAGAGAGAGTGAGAGAGAGAGAGAGAGAGAGAAAGAGAGAGAGAGAGAGAGAGAGAGAGAGAGAGAGAGAGAGAGAGAGAGAGAGAGAGAGAGAGAGAGAGAGAGAAAAGGAAATGACATCACACTGAAGCAATATTTTCATTGATCGGTGACAGCTTCATCCCTGCAACGAAACCCCATGAGCAGAATGATATCAAAATGACCATAGAAAAAATAGATAGATCAATTAATAGAATGAATTAATATGAATTAATAGAGATAACATAGATAAGGACATTTCGAATGAGAAATGAAAGGCGATCGAGTATGGTGAACAGCTGATACTTTGATCTCTTTGTGAAGCCGACACTGGTAAGGAATTTATTGCTGTTGTTGTTGTTATTATCCGTGCTATAGCTATTGCAATGATAATGATATTGATAAGGATGATAATGAGAAGGATCATGACAATGGTAATGATATTGATAAGGGTGATAATGTCAAGGATGACAACAATGATAACGACAATAATGATAAAGACAAGGATGATAACAATGATAATGATAATGATAATAATGATAATGATTATAATGATAATGATACTAATAATGCTAATGGTAATAGTAAGGGTGAGGATGATAGCAATCATAATAATGATAGTAATGATGATAATGATAATGATGATGCTGGGAAAAATGATAATAATGATAGTAATGATGATAATGATAATAATGGTGCTGGTAAAAATGATAATGAGGATAATGATTATTGTTGTTGTTACAAATATCGTTACTATTGTTATCAATATCATTGTTATCATTTATGTTATTATCATTATCATCACTATCGTTATCGCTGTTACAGTCACTATTATTAATATTGTTATTATTATTAGTATTTATATCAATATCATAATTATTTCTCTTATTATCATTATCATTAGTATCATAATTCTTATCATCATAATCACCATCTTCATCATTATCATTATCGTTATCATTGCTTTTGTCTTTATCATCAACATCTTTCATTATTATTGTTATCATTATTATTATTATCATTATTCTTATTACTATTATCATCATTATTATTATAATAATGATAATAATAATAATAATAATAATTATCATTATTATCATTATCAGTATTATTATTATTACTATCATTATTATTATTATTACTGCTATTATTATTATCATTATCATTATTATCATTATTGTTATTACCATTATCATCATCACTATTATCATCATTATTATTTAGTGTTATCACTATTACTATTATCATTATCGTTACTATTATTATTTTCATCATTATCACTGCTATTATTATCATTATCATTATTATTATTATCATTATTATTATCATCATCATTATCATCATAATTATAATAATTATTACCATTATTATTGTCATTGTTATCATATTGTTATTATTATCATTAATATTATTATCATTATTATTATCATTATCATTACTATTACTATGATCATCATTATTATTATCATTATCATCCTTATCATTATTATTATTATCATTACTCTTATTATCCTTATTACTATTAGCCCTATTACTAGTTTTATCATTATCATCATTATTATTATAGTTTTTATCATCATCACTAACATCATTATCATTATCATTTTATTGTCATAACTATCATTAACTTCATATAATTTTCATTATTATAATTTTTATAATTATCATCTTTGTCATTATGACTATCATTATTATTACTACCATTGTTATTAATATAATTGTTATCATTATAATTTCTATCATTTATGTTATTACTTTCAATTTTGAGATCACTATTTTCGTTATTGCAAGTATTGCTAATATTTCTAGAAGAACTAATTTTGTCAATAATTGCAATTTTATAACTTATTGTTATTATGATATTTCTTCCACATAATTACTGTTATCCCTATAATCATTATGGTGAAAATAGTGGTAATTGACAATGATATTGATATTGTTATTATCACCATTATGTTATTATTATCACTCATTTTATTATCATTAATATTATCATCACAACGGCTTATTATTTTATTGCTATGTGTATGCGTGTGTGTCTTTGTGTTTCATTAAGGCACTACATGATATTGACTTCACATTACCCATTACTTTGATAAAATTTGCTCGCTATTTGAAATATTATGAAGGCCTTTTAGCTATACCATTCATAACCTAAGTACAAGTTCTGAGTCCGTAGTCCCTCGCAAGGAGGGCATTTCAGCCTAAGGGCATGAAAGCACCATAGGCCTTTCCTCCCTTCACCTCCTTTCGGAGTCCTTGAATGTAACGGCCTCCTTCGCAGGTGACCTACAACGGGCCTGTCTTTCGCGTTGGCGCAGGCGACGAAACCTGCACGAAGGACGCCGTGCTTAAGTGTCAATGAGCGAAGCCGTCCTGTCACACGTTAATGTCGACAGGGGCTTCCTCGGTGGCGGCCGCATGACAGATGGTGGACGAGGAATGCGCGGAAGGACGCCGGGTTGCCGATCGATCACTCCGACGCGGTCGTCACCTTCCCGTTGCGTCAGCGCGAGGACCCGAGTGCCACCTCCGGCCTGCAGTGCCTCGCCCGTCGAGTGCCACGTACTTCTGCACCGAAAAGCAGGAAGTTGCCCGCGCTGATGGAGGGCTGTTAAGGTCCTCTTGTATGCAGTCAGCCGGCACGTCAACATGGCACTCAGGGGCGAGCAGACCCGCATGCTTTCGTGTCGTGGCCTTGCCCCGACGTCGCTACTCGAGCGCTGACGGCGACACAAGCCTCGCGCTCTGCTCTAAGC
>NW_028234422.1:12124202-12126702 GCF_977035675.1 Penaeus japonicus
ATGAACACGGTAATGAGTTTTTGCCATTCAAGAAATCAAGTGCATAAAAGCCAAGACTTCGGTTCACACTGCCTTGCGAAACGGAGACGGCAGTTCGGATAATGAAACCAATCCAGTATTTCTTGTGTGTGGGTGAAGCCAGTGGAATATAGCTTCAACTTCATTGATGGTTTTACACCAGTCTGTACGATTTCTTGCTTTGAAGTCCATATCCACTATGATTCATTCATGAATTACGACTCGTCATGACAAAGAAGAAAGAAATGTATTTCATATACATATACATAATTCACTGAGTAATAACGGTTATAAACCATCCTAATTTTCCGTACCTAAACCAAGCGCCACTAAATGATAACATTAATCTCCCTACATCACGCATATCAACTAAAGACGTAAAGATTTCCACGTCTCTTTCCTCCTCAGTTGTTGCCAGAACCTTCGTATCCTCCGACCTTGCATAGCTGAGAAAACACGTAGTCATTGCACCGGGGTTGAACCTGGTTCCCCGAGGTTATCTGGTACCACTGCTTACCCTTTACGGGTGCGTGTATTCGGGATACTCTTGATATCATTATCATTATTATCGTTATTATAATCGTGATGATAATAATGATAATGTTAATATCATTACTAACAATATAATTATAGAAGTGAATAATTCCGAGCAGGGATTTTGGGTACAATTGAAGGATTCATAGCAAAGACAAGTCATTATAGAGAATAAAATTAGGCCTACTAGCAAATTTAGAAAATGAGGTAGACATATGTAATTTGAAAGCGCAATTTTGGGCGTTGGTGGAGGTGTGCGCTCTCTTCTTATCCTTGCAGTTATCATGGCGATTACCACTATCATTGGTAATTACCAATGTTAGTATTACAACTATTATTAATGGTGTTATTATCAACACGAACGTTATTACTTCTGTCTTTGACCTCATCATTAATATCATCATCGCCATCATTAATATCATTAATGTAGTTATGACTGAGGTTGTTATTATCAATATTGATATTAATATTGTTAACATCATTGCAATCGTCAGCGTGATTGTTATTGTCATTGCCATTATCATTGCTGTTGCTTAATTATTGCAATGATTATGAAAATGATGATGGTGTCAATAATAATGAGGATGATGATGAAAACAGGAATAATACTAATAACAGTAATGGTAATTATGACTGTAATGATAATGAGGATGATAATAATCATAGCGATACGATGATGATGTTGATAATATTATATAATGATAATAATAATATCAATGATGATGGTAATGATAACAATAATGATAATGATAACGTTAATAATTATAATAATAATGATTATGATAACAATATCAATGATGATCATAATAATAATAGCAATGACTACAATAGTAACGATAATGATGCTAATGATAATGATGCTAATAAAAATAATAATAGCAGTGATAATGATAATAATAACGATATTAATGAACATAATAACAGCCACAACAATAATAATGATAATAACAATAACAACAATAAAAATAATGATAATAATAATAATAATGATAATCACTTTGATAATGATAATAATTATCACTTTGATAATAACACTGATAATCATAATAATTTTACTACAACTTATGATAATAATCCTTTCAATATTAGCACCCCTACTATCATCATAATCATTACCACCTCATCATTACCATCATCATCAAAATAATTTCTCAACATCATTATCTCTCTCTCGTGTGACTCTCAGCTGGGAGCGGAGGCATGGGTTTATAGACTGGAACAAATATGGTTCAGTATGATAAGGATAGCGTTAAAACATGGTACGGCAGCCAGCTAGGTTTTGTGAGCTGGTGTGTGATTACGCTTTCTCATTCTCTCTCTATCTCTTTCTTTTTTTTCTCTCTCTTTCTCTTTCTTTCTCCCTCTCTCTCTCTTTCTCTTGGTCTCTCTCTTTCTCTTTCTTTCTCTCTCTCTCTCTCTTCTTTAATCACTTTCTTTTTGTTTTTTTTGTCTGTTTGTAGATGTGTTTGTATGCATGACTGTCTTTACTGATATACAAACCCTTAAAACATACTCACTCATAAGTGCTGATTATTGATAAAATTAGATTATATATAACTTTCCTTTCTTTTCGTTCTTTCATAATCTCTCTCTCTCTCTCTCCCTTCCACCTCATACACTCCCCCAGTCCTCCTCTTTCAACCCCAGAAGAAAATGCAATTGAATCCTTCTCTCCCGCAGAAGGAATAGGATCTCAGGAGGATGACAATTAAATTACAAAGCGTAAAGTCACTCCTCCCAACTCAACTCTAATAATAGCTGTGATGTCATGCTCCGTCAACAGATGGCAGGATCGGTAAATAATGTTACCCTCACGATTTCTTCATCTGTATTTGGGGGTGCGAGGGTACTTCTACATTCGTATATTGATTATCGCCTTGTCTATTCTATTCAGATATACTTTGTGTTTCATTATATATACAATTATCTCCAGGTGTACCTTATGCAC
>NW_028234422.1:12154202-12159202 GCF_977035675.1 Penaeus japonicus
TGTGTGTGTGTGTGCGTGTATGTGTGTGTGTGTGTGTGTTTGTATGTGCGAGTAGGGGCCTTATGTTTCGGAAGCTGGAGTCAAACCTGGCGGCTCACACATTGAGAGTGATGAATAGACGAACTTGGATATTTTGTGGAAAAAAAATCATTAACATTATTTTTTAATAGAGTAACCGTTTTTGATTATTCTATTTAATTAAAATTCTTCTACTTTTCTTCTAGACTGACGCTCGCGATCGATGTAATGCGCGGCGAGTAGCAAGGAAGCCCCAGCACACAGCAAGTCCCGCGTCGTCCCCCCTGAAGACGTGTCCAGGAGGCCCTCCAGACGCACGCGAAGACCTGCTCTTCAGCCCCAGACTCCTCCAACATGGGGATGACCTGGTACCACATGGTGGCCGCATGGCTCCTGGCGTGGGTGGCGCTCGTCATCGTCTCGCAGCGGTCGTGGGCGGTGTCGTGGCTCGCCCTGGGTCTAATGGCCGCCCACATCGGCGACTGGGCGATGAAGGCGGCCATGAACGCCATGCCGAGGACGAACATCGACGGCAACGGCAAGGCGGTGCTCATCACAGGTGAGTGTCGGGAAGGGGTCGCTTGAGGCCTACGCATCTGAGTGTCCTTCGCTTGGCTGGGGACGTCAGCCGGGGCAGAGGAGTGTGGAGAGAGAGAGAGTGAGAGAAAGAGAGAGAGAGAGAGAGAGAGAGAGAGAGAGAGAGAGAGAGAGAGAGAGAGAGAGAGAGAGAGAGAGAGAGAGAGAGAGAGAGAGAGAGAGAGAGAGAGAGAGAGAGAGAGTGAGTGTGTGAGTGTGAGAGTGAGAGAGTGAGAGAGTGAGAGAAAGAGAGAGAAAGAGTGAGAGTGAGAGTGAGAGTGAGAGTGAGAGTGAGAGTAAGAGTGAGAGAAAGTGTAAGAGAGAAAGAAAAGAAAGACAGAGAGAGAGAGAGGAAGGCAGGCGAATTTGGGAAAGAGAATCTAATACTATACGCAGCGAAGCCCAGTTGCTTTGAGATCTCGTGCGATGTCCTTCGAGTGTCCTTCCGTCTGGCTAGGAGGAAGGGCAACCCGAGTAGCGGGACGAGGATCCAGGGACACTTCCTGATTATTTCGAGAGAGAGAGAGAGAGAGAGGCAGGTAACAGGGTCAGGTAGCCTCAGCCAGAGGCGGGGACATCCCAGCACTAGGCTTAATAAACTTTCTCTCAGACTTGTATTGTTTATGATTTATATAGGCGATTGTTTACTGTATATGATTTTGTTACTGTTTGGCCAAGTGGTAGATAACAATTTTCATTTTTCTTAAATACTTTAAAGATACCGCCCCTCAAGGCCTTTAATGATAACTAAGATAACTCACAGATTACAGATTACATCGCAAAGAAACCAGGACTTAAAATAATTAGAAATGAGACCGTCTAATGAAACCACAAATATGCACCCAAATGCGATAGCGAATGGGATGTGACATATCTGAACTAAAAATGACCTTTGACCTCTGCGTTTGTCACTCTCCCGCTGAAACGTAAAACTCGAGACTCTGACGTCACTGAAATGCGATATCAGCAGCCTGAAGTTCGACGTCATCATTGTGTCATAAGGATCATCAGGCGGATATGACGTCGAAGTCCTTCAGGAGAATGAATTCAGTAGAGTCACTTCCCTAGATCTGCTTCAGGAGTTCATGAGATTTACTTCAGAAGAATTCCCTCCAGGAGACGTACTTCATGAGGGTAGCTTCACGGGAGGTAGTGCAGGAAGGTGACTTCAGGAGAGAGAAATCAGGAGATTTACTTCAGGAGAGAGATATCAGATTATCTTCAGGAGAGTTATCTCAGACCTCTTGAGAGTCTGCTCGCTGGTCAAAAGAGGCGGAGGGAGACAGGAGAGTCACTTTGGATCGACAGCTCTCTTGACGGCTTGTTATTAGCGGCCATTTCCCTGTGCTTTACGAGAGCCGCAAAATTACGATTGTCTTGCCGTCAGGAAATGCTCGGGCAAGGTCCTCCTCCTCCTCCTGCTGCTGAAGACACAAGTCATGCTCTTTAATACAGTTTCGTGAAACTTAGGAGAAGGAATAAGTCTTCCAGATATTATCTCTCGAGTCAAGGACGTCGGAAATAGCCAATATCAAGCGTTTCATGGTCTTTGTATTGAATCTGGTCATCTATCTATCTATCTATCAGTTTTGTTTGTATGGATTTCTGTATGTATGAGTGTGTGTAAGACTGTGGTTGTGTGTAAGTACGATTGTTGGTATGTGTGTGTGTGTGTGTGTGTGTTTATGTGTGTGTGTACGAGTGCAATCAAGAGTATGCGTATGACCATGTTCATAGTGGGTATGTTTATGTGTGTGAGTGCGATGTTAGGTATGTTTGTGTATGTGTGTGCTATTGTGGGTATGCGTATGTTTGCATGTGTATGTATCTGTCTGTGTGTATGAACATGTAAGTTTATACTCATTATCTTGCACTCCCATAAATCCAGCTCCATCTGCACTCCTCCCTTCACTAACGAGGCTCACATTCCTCATTTCCGCCACAGCAATTATGCATTTATTTGCTTCATTACTCCCACGTCCACCTTTTCACTCCTCCCTCTTCCCTCCTCTCGTCTCTGTTACTTCCTCCTTTACTTCTTGCTCTTCTCTTCATCTGCTTCCTCTTCTCTTCTTCTTGTACTCCCGAGCTTTCTTCTTCTTCTACTTCTCTCTTTCTCTTCACCTTTGCCTCTTCTTCTTCTTCTAGTTTTATTGTCTCTTCAAAGCAAATTCTCCGTCCTCCTCTTTAACTGTTCGCTTTGCGCTTCCTCTATTTCCTCTTTTTTCCCTCTTCCTCTTTCTCCTTCCTATACCCTCTCTTCTGTTGTTGCCCCTCCGTCTCTCCTTCTATCCCTCTTCCTTCTTCCTCTTACCCATCCCCTCTCTTCTTCTACTTTCTCTCCTCCTCCTCTTGCATTTCCTCCTCGTCTTCCTATTCCTCCTTCCCGTCCCCTCTCTCCTCCTCCTCTTGTATTCCTCCTCGTCTTCCTCTTCCTCCTTCCCATCCCCTCTCTCCTCCTCCTCCTCTTGTATCCCTCCTCGTCTTCCTCTTCCTCCTTCCCATCCCCTCTCTCCTCCTCCTCCTCTTGTATCCCTCCTCGTCTTCCTCTTCCTCCTTCCCATCCCCTCTCTCCTCCTCCTTCTCGTCTTCCTATTCCTCCTTCCCGTCCCCTCTCTCCTCCTCCTCTTGTATCCCTCCTCGTCATCCTCTTCCTCCTTCCCATCCCCTCTCTCCTCCTCCTTTTGTATTCCTCCTCATCTTCCTATTCCTCCTTCCCATCCCCTCTCTCCTCCTCCTCTTGTATTCCTCCTCGTCTTCCTCTTCCTCCTTCCCATCCCCTCTCTCCTCCTCCTTCTCGTCTTCCTATTCCTCCTTCCCGTCCCCTCTCTCCTCCTCCTTTTGTATTCCTCCTCATCTTCCTATTCCTCCTTCCCATCCCCTCTCTCCTCCTCCTCTTGTATCCCTCCTCGTCTTCCTCTTCCTCCTTCCCATCCCCTCTCTCCTCCTCCTTTTGTATTCCTCCTCATCTTCCTATTCCTCCTTCCCATCCCCTCTCTCCTCCTCCTCTTGTATCCCCCCTCGTCATCCTCTTCCTCCTTCCCATCCCCTCTCTCCTCCTCCTCCTCTTGTATTCCTCCTCGTCTTCCTCTTCCTCCTTCCCAACCCCTCTCTCCTCCTCCTCTTGTATTCCTCCTCGTCTTCCTCTTCCTCCTTCCCAACCCCTCTCTCCTCCTCCTCTTGTATCCCCCCTCGTCTTCCTCTTCCTCCTTCCCATGCCCTTCTTCCCTTAAAGCGGTGGGTCGGGCCCGTGTTTGCCCTATGCCCCTCTCCCTCCAAGGGCATCAACATTTGGCTTCAGGGTGGAGCTCCTAGTCTATGTTGGAGCTGAATACGTCTGACAGTAATGCTGCTGCAAAGACGCACGCACACATACACGCCCATGCTGAGTAAATGCAAATGTGGACACATAGAATGTCGTGTTGTTCTATTATATGTTTTTGTCATATATCCTGAAATACTTACTAACAGGTATACAAACACTCACTCACACACACACACACACACACACACACACACACACACACACACACACACACACACACACACACACACACACACACACACACACACACACACACACACACACACACACACACACACACACACACACACACACACACACACAAACAAACATAAACACACACATATGAATAGTCAAGAGAACACCTTTCTCCAACAACAACAAGTCAAAGCCAAATCTTTCCTTCTTACAAGCTACCGTTCTAAATCTACCCCTCCCCCCTCCCCCATTCCCCCATTCAGGTTCCACCCCCCTCCCCCTCTCCCCCTAATCCTGTACAATCACCCTGCAGCGTTTAAGTCATTTGCGCTGATTTATTGATGTCCAATGCAACAAGGGATGCAATGGAAGTAAATAAAA
The DNA here is from genome assembly GCF_977035675.1 of Penaeus japonicus. Taxonomy (NCBI): domain Eukaryota; kingdom Metazoa; phylum Arthropoda; class Malacostraca; order Decapoda; family Penaeidae; genus Penaeus; species Penaeus japonicus. The sequence goes on from NW_028234422.1 coordinate 12,158,680, forward strand.
ACAGAACAACACAGGAAGAGCTAATCTTATTTATAGCTCAGTGAATTCATAACTGGGCTTAATTGTTGTATCAATGGCGTCAATCGCCTAAAAAGTCATTAGTCAAGTTCTTATACGTGAACATAAGCTGCTTGAAAATGAGAGAGATGTTGAAACACGAAGTACACGTTTTTTTCACCTTTGAGTAGCCTCTCGTCTTTTCCTACTTTCCCTCTAAACGTGTGTACATTCCGCTGGCCCTTTTGTTATTGCAGGGAGCATGAATATAAAAGGGAGATCGGGGACTAAATCAAACGAAGAAGAAGAAGAAGAAGAAGAAGAAGAAGAAGAAAAAATATATATATATATTCGCAAATCAAAACAAGAAACAAGATTATAATTTAGCTTCTTCGCAACGGGGCGATTATTTGCCTACTTCTACTCCCGCGGGAAAGAGAACACGCACACGCAGCCTCCACGTACGAGATCTCTCCCGATGTGATGCCGCGCTGCGTCTCTCGGAGCGCTTTCCACTCGCCCGATT
>NW_028234422.1:12181702-12189202 GCF_977035675.1 Penaeus japonicus
AGTAGATCTTCCTTTCGCCATGTTGGGTTTTTGACTACATATTTCTGAAAATATATGATCAAGTAACTATTTTGATTAAGGAGTTTTGTTTGACATTAGAATATATTTAGAAGAGTATTGTTTCTGTTGACAGCCTAAATATTTATCAATTAATTAAAAAATGTACAACATTAATTTAGGGAGCAAATGGTCAATTAATTAATATTTTGATATTCTAATAATGAATTCACAATTAAGAGTTATAATGAGGAAAGTATGGACAAAACCGACTTTTTAAAATTCATTTCATACCCATTAGCGGCCATTTTAAATTTTCACCATATCCAAAAAAAGGCATTTAGGAAAGAAATTGTTGACCACTGTTATAGATTGTGACAGTAGCATTTGTAAGAAAAAAGAAAAAGAAATATAAGAAAAGAAAAAAAATATAAATATACATAAATATATATACATACACACACACACACACACACACATATACATATACTGACATATTAATTGAAAGACTTGTTGTTTGTAATTAAGCTATGTTATCCAGAATAACACACTCAAAAGCTCTTTCTTCTCACGAGAGCTTTTGCATATTCTTCCAAATCTTTACTTCCACTAAACATTACTTCAACTCTTCCTACTGCTTTTGCCTTTACTTCTAAGTCTTTACATCCACCAAACCTTATTCCAGCACTTCTGCCTTAAAGCTCGTTCGCGAAAACTCACCACAGCGAAAACGGGGGCGACCGCAGCCTGCAGGAAGGTGGTGAAGACTGCATTAACGACAGCTAGGAAGAGGAGCCGGCGGGAAGGTACCATGAAGAAGAATAGGCACGCTGCAGACAGGAACCCGTTGTATCCCCACACGCCGGCGTAAATCAGGGAGTAAGGAGCAGAGGACACCATGATAGCTGAGAAAATAAGTAGAGAATTGGATTCATTAGATGGGATTTCACGTTGAATCACCGCTACATAAGGGGTGGAATTCTTCTTATTCTTATTCTTATTCGGGTGCCCTGTCAGACTCTGGCGTTGGAGACCATTTCCCGGAATTGTTTGGTTCCTGTTCACCCTTTTACAAGAATAGAGAAGAGTGCGGTAGGTATCTAATTTCTTCCCACACCGGAGGCCCAGCTACTATGTCCAACTAACTAGGATTGGACTATTCTTGCCATTGTTCCAAGTTTGAATATTTTGCCAACCAAGTCCACCCAACACTGATGCTGCCCAGTGATTTCTTTCATGCTCGACACAGCACATAATTGCTGAAATGTGGACACCGTACTGACGTCTCTGGGGTTGGGATGAGTAAATACGCACCTGGAGGGCTATGAAAATCTTAACTCAGTAGATGTTTTTGTTTGGTGGCAGTTTATCCGTTTTTTTTTTTTCCTGATAAAAACAAATGAGGACTAATAGGTAAAGAAAGGCTAGTTATACAACCAACTTTTACATGAATTTGTAAGGCCAATCGAAACAGTTGTTGGGGTCCGAAAAATATCTCGATCGGTTCTACTTTGAAGAGCTGGATCTAAACAATTCTTTTTTATTTTTTTTAATAGATTTTGAAGTAAATTTCCGTAGAGGTGTAAAAGTGCGATGTCTACCGATATTAGAAGAAAAAAAGTACCGACCCTCTTTTAATGCACCTCGTTACTGGAACCTAAACATTTTTTTTCTTAGGTTCAAAAAGATAAAAAAAAACATGGCAAACCGGGATACATCTTACCTACGCGACCTATAGATAGAAGTACATATCCTTTTCTTTGCTTCATTGAGGACTATAATTTCGAAACTACGTTATCGGCATTTCTTCCCCCCCCCCCCCCCCCATCACACACACTGAATGACTGACGAGCTAACTAACTGACTGATTGACTGACTCTCTCACTGTAACTCTCTCTCTCTCTCTTTCTCCCTCTCCCTCCCCCTCTCTATCTCTTTCTCTCTCTTTTTTTCTCTTTCTCTTCCTCTTTCTCTTCCTCTCTCTCTCTCTCTCTCTCTCTCTGTTTCTCTCTCTCATATATCTGTGTGTGATGAGTGTGCTTCACTCGTGCACGCACAAAAGAAACGCGCTGTATTGGTACTTGCTCTTTCACTGTGTTTCGTTACGCTATGACTATCTAACGAATGAAAAAGTATAAGAAACTCCATAATCCCCCTCAGTTGTTGGGGAAAAGCCTCAGAAAAGCATGCAAGACTCGTGCACTGTACAATCCATAAACTAAACACAGGAAAACAAAAAAACAACTTAAATTCCTTAATAAAAAACACCATCACTCAAAAAAATCATAACGAAACCAGTAGCATGGCCATTACCGGTGCAAGAGGCGAAGAAAGCCCCGACCATGGAGATGGCCGTCAGCAGAGGCGAGCAGAGGAACAGACCGGCTATGATGAGGCAGGAACCAGGTACTGATTCCACGGCGTACACCTGCCCAGCGGAGAGCAAGGTTCCTCGGAACATCTGTCGTGTAGTGGAGGAGACTTCAGTGATTTGGGTGAATTAGTAGAAAGAATGTTTTTTGGTGTAATAATGATGTGAGGGATGTAAATAACGTCGATGTTAGGAATTGTGAATGTGAGGATGATAAAAGTAGTAATGATGGTAATGGTAGTGGTATTAGTTTTATTAATAGTGATAATGATGATGGTAATGATGATGATAATGATGGTAATATTAATGATAGTGATAATGATAACGATGAAAAGAAAAAATAATGATGATAACAATAACAATAGCAATAATGATAATGATTATGTTAATGATAATGAAAATTATGATGATGATAATGATCCTTATGATGATGATAATGATAATGATAATTATGATGATAGTAATGATAGTGATAACGATGATAATGATGGAGATGATAATAAAAGGATGACAATGATAGAGGAAATAATAACAGTGATGTTGATAATAATTACAATAATAATAATCATGATGATAATAATGATAACAATAACAGCTTGCAACAATCTAAAGACTTTAGTGTTCCTTCATATTATTCACCCACTACCAGTAACCATGATTCAACCAACAGCTAAGACCACAAAACAAATTCCAAAGGCCGCATCCCCGCAAACCCTTCTCCTACCCCCATGAAGACTAACCCCCCTCCCCTATTTTTCTCTCCCTCCCTCCCTCCTCCCCATGAAAACTGGAGAACAACCCCTCTCCCCCCCATTCATCCCCTCCCTCGACCCCCTCACGAGAAGTCGAGAACAACCCCAAGGAACACAACCCCCCTCCTCCACCCCTGACCCCTCCCCCCAGACTACCCCCTTCCTTCCAACCCCCCTCCACCCCTGATCCCTCCCCCCACCCCCCCTCCACCCCTGACCCCTCCCCCCGACTACCCCCTTCCTTCCACCCCTCCCCCACACCACCCTCCACTCCCCTCATTACCTGGGACCACTGAATATCCTCCGAATCGTCCACCTGCAGACTAGCCTCAGCCGGAAGCCCCGTCAAGCCGTGCGCCCGCATGCAAATGAAGGCGATGGAAGTTGCAATGTTGAAGGGCAGGGTGAAGCACGGCAGTTTGAAGTGCGACAGTATGGTGCCCAGGCCTGAGCCAATGCATACACTAGGAGAGATTAAAAAAAAAAAGGAGAGAAAAAGGGCTGTATTAATACGTGCTGAATGTTTCTTTGTTTAAATGTTTATTTTGTGATTAAATGCGTGTGTTAAATGTATTTCTTAGGAGATTTAGGTGTTTATTTACGTATTTGTGTAGCTTTTAATGTGTGTTTTTGCCATTATGATGTTTTTAAAATTTTGTAGTTGTTTCTTATGTCATGAATTGTTTAAGGTGATTTTATCCATGTTGTAATTGAGGTTTGAATATATCGCTACTACAATACAAAGACGAATCTGTAAATCATTTATGCATCTCTTTGACAAACAAAGAATGTTCAGCAAAATGATATTTTCTTGGCTTTTGCAAATATACATTACTAGACTAAATCATAATATTACCAATAATGATGATAATGAAAATAGTGGTAATGAAAATAACAATGATAATTAAAGTAAAGATGGTAATGACAACAACAATGATACTACTACTATTACTACTACTGATAATAATAGTGATAATGAGAATGATAATGATAACAATAATAATAACAATAGCAATAATTATCATCACCGTCTTCATCATTATCATCATCATCATCATCATCACCATCATCATCATCATCACCACCATCACCATAATCATCCTCATCATAACAATATCAATAAAACCAACAAAAACAACACCAACAGAAGACAAAAGAAATCACACCCAGCCAGTAGTCCTCACCTGAAGACAGTCGCCAGCACCATAAAGCCCCACACCGGGAAGGTCAGCGGCTGATGGAAGAACACCGGGTATAACGAAGCTGTGACCGAACCCACTAAAACGGCGCTGTAATTGGTTAATCCCGAGGCAATGGCACCGTCGGGTTCTTGAAAGGCCTGTGGAATGGAAGTGGAAGTGGAAGGTCTTGTTTCGTAGTATAGAAAGGGGTGTGGTAGAGATAGGTTGTGAATGGTGGATGTTGGTGGTCTGATCGAGTAAATGGGTGAATGAGGTATGCTTGGTTAGAGTAAACGTTTTTTTTATGAATGAATGAGTGAAATACGCTGGTGAGGGTAAATAGTGGTTATGAATGAATGTGTGGAATGAATGAATGAATGGAAATAAATGAGTGTTTCATTAGTTTTATTAGGTATGATTAAGAATAATCAATGGTTGTTATATTTGGCTTTCATCAAGTGTGTCTGAGAAGATGACAAAATATTGATACAATTTGCAACTAGATTTCCGAATCAATAAATCCTTGCCAAGTCAAGAATAGAACAAAGGGCGAGATATATAAATAGAAATCAGTTCAATAAGAAACGACAGGTAAAGGGAATACATTATTTGTGAAAAAAATATTGTTAAAAAATGAAGAAACAAAAACACTTTATATTAAGTAATAATAATATCAGAAAATTTAAGCATAAATACAATTTTCTTTCAAAAAATCTATCGTAATGATGTAAAGAATGATAATAACATTAATTAACATAGACAATACCTTATACTAAATTTTCTTCGACAGCATATACTAAAATTGCCTAAAACTTAATTAAAATGCAACATAGTCGATGATAACCGTAAAAAAAAAAATAACTAAATCCAAAATACATTTAGAAACATATAACAATACAACCTAAAAATCAAACGTATATAAAAAAAACGATAAACACACAAATAAATGCATGAAATAAGTGAGGAGTAAATGAATAGACAAATAAAGAAATAGATTAAGGAATAGATAAATAGATAGGTGAATTAAGACATATATACTGTAGAAAGATAGACAGATAGATCGATAGATAGACAAATGGATGAATAAATTAATAGGCAAATAAGTAAATAGATAGATAGATAGGAAGATAGACAGATAAATGAATGAATAAAGGAATAGTTAAAGAAATAAATAAAATGACATAAAAATACGATAGATACATACACACATAAACAAGTAAATCAATAAATATATGAATAAATACATGAACTAGATAAACAAACATTAAATATACAAATAAAACAAAACAAATAAACAAAAGCAATATAGATGAAAAAATAAACAAAACTGCCCCCTCCAAAAAAAAGACCAACCAGTGAAAAAAAACAAAACAACACAAAACAAAAAACACAAGACAAAACAAACAAAAACCCAAAACAAAGAAAACATACAATAAACAAGCGCATTTACCAAGGCTATGATGACTGCCGCGAGCGAGCAGACGAGTGCCCCAAGACCCGCCGTGACGTCACCAACGAAGAGCCCTAGCAGGATGAGCAGGCCGGCGAGGGGGTTGTCGGCGAAGCACACCTGGTGGGGGGGATAGGGGGATAGGGGGGTGGGAGGGGGAGAGGGAGGGGAGGGGGGTGTTATTCTTGGGTTTGTTGTTGTTGTTGTTTTTTTTTGGGTGTGGTGAGGGTTGGTTGTGGTGATGGGTTGTGATGATCGTTTTGATAGTTTTGTTGTTAGGTATGATGGTGAGGGTGATGATGATGGTGATAGTAATTATGGTATTGGTAATTATAATAATGATAATGATAATGGTAATGATAATAACAATGATAATGATAATGGTAATAATAATAATAATGATATAAAAATAATAAAGATAATAATCATAATCATCATAATGATAATAATAAAATAATGATTAAATAATGATGATACTACTACTCATAATAATAATAAAAATAATAGTAAAAACATCAATAATAACCACATTAGTAGTGATGATAGTAATAATAATATCACTATTAATGATAATAAGATGAAAATGATAATGAGATAGTTAGGCAATTCTTGCCATTACATATCTCATCACCGCCATTAATATCATTAGCTGTATTAATGGAGTTATCATTATCGATATTTTCATATGGTTATCGGTATTACTAACAATATCGACTTGTTATCATGTGTGTTTTATTCTTGTAATTATTAATGCCATTAGTATCACCATTATCATTGCCGTTCTACTAACAACTACCACTACTACTACTACTGTACCGCTAGTACAACTATTGCTACTACTACTACTACTACTATTACTACTACTGCTTCTACTACTGCTACTACTACTACAACTACTACTGCTGCTACTACTACTACTGCTACTGCTAGTGCTACTACTACTACTACTACTACTACTACCACCACCACTGTACCGCTACTAATACTACCAAAAAATCATCATCATCGTTATAATCCTTCATATGATATCTCATTCACACCGTTCCCATCTTCTCCATTTATATTCACAAACTGAGTTTGTTAACCAAAAGCATAACAAAGAGAAGATTTATTTTTACACCTCATATTTCCTCACACTCATACCAATGAGTTGAGTTGGATAGTGTGTATGAATATCAAGGAAGGGCCTGTGTGACGTATAAAGAAGGGTTATGTAGTACACTGATTTTTTTTTTTCTTTTAGTTTTTCTTCTATTCGGCAGGGTAGAATTCAGGCGAATCAAACATCTTTTTCATTATTCTTTCTTTCTTTCTCTCTCTTTCTCTCCCCATCTCCCTCTGTCTCTTTCACCATTGAATATCTCTTTCTCTCTCTCTCTCTCTCTCTCTCTCTCTCTCTCTCTCTCTCTCTCTCTCTCAATCTCTCTCTCTCTCTCTCTCTCTCTCTCTCTCTCTCTCTCTCTCTCTCTCTCTCTCTCTCTCTCTCTCTCTCTCTCTCTCTCTCTCTCTCTCTCTCTCTCTCTCTCTCTCTCTCTCTCAATCTCTCTCTCTCTCTCTCTTTCTCTCTCTCTCTCTCTCTCTCTCAATCTCTCTCTCTCTCTCTCTCTCTCTCTCTCTCTCTCTCTCTCTCTCTCTCAATCTCTCTCTCTCTCTCTCAATCTCTCTCTCTCTCTCTCTTTCTCTCTCTCTCTCTCTCTCTCTCTCTCAATCTCTCTCCTCTCTCTCTCTCTCTCTCTCTCTCTCTCTCTC
>NW_028234422.1:12194202-12196702 GCF_977035675.1 Penaeus japonicus
CGGAAATAAGATTTTTAAAATAAAACAGAACGCAGGCACGAAAAGCTTACTGGCAGTGCGGGGTCTGGAACGTTGATCAAGTATGACGCTCATTAAGGTTTAGTATTTGTTTGCTTGTTTCTGTGTGTGTGTGTATTTACGTGAATGTGTGTGTGTGTGTTTGTGTGTATGTGTGTGTTTGTGTGTATGTGTGTGTGTGTGTGTGTGTGTGTGTGTGTGTGTGTGTGTGTGTGTGTGTGTGTGTGTGTGTGTGTGTGTGTGTGTGTGTGTGTGTGTGTGTGTGTGTGTGTGTGTGTGTGTGTGTGTGTGTGTGTGCACGATTGGACATCGCTTTCGGCACCTCACTGCCTATCATAAACGTACCTGATATTATATCATTTATACTAAATAGTATATACAATACATACAAAACTTCGTAAAAGAAGTGATGCATTCGATATCAACTACGGCTTATATACAAACAAAAAATCAACAGTGATAACGATTTTGTTTTTCTCTGCACTAAACTTTCAGAAATTTCTGCCGAAACAACACGAAATAAAAAAAAAAAAACTTATATCAGTATTCCAACAATCCCCATCAACAAGTAGCAATGGCTGCAAGCACAGACTATCAACATAAGGGGATCCTGCTTCCGTGTCTAACTCTGCATCTGGTATAATCTGGTTTCTACTTGTGCTTGAGACTTACCTCTAGCGAGAGTGAGAGAGAGAAGGAGGGAGGGAGGAAACGGGAGGGAGGGAGGGAGGAAAAAGGGAGGGAGGGAGGGAGGAAAAGGGAGGGAGGGAGGGAGGAAAAGGGAGGGAGGGAGGGAGGGAGGAAGGGAGGGAGGGAGGGAGGAAAAGGGAGGAAAAGGGAGGGAGGGAGGGAGGGAGGGAGGGAGAGAGAGAGAGAAAGAGAGAGAGAGAGGAGATAGAGAGATAGATAGAGAGAGAGAGATTAAGACAGAGTGAGAAAGAGAGAGAGATTAAGACAGAGAGAGAGAGAGAGAGTTAGTGAGAGTGAGAGAGTTAACAACTAATGGAAACCATTTATAACTTACCAGCTTCGCGATGACGTCCATACCCTCACACCCTCCTCACACACTGATAGCAATATTGCACCGACCGCGCCACTGATCCTGTCAGAGTCTCTTACTTGTTGTTTCGAACTCTACAGTGAACGCTGAGCGCTGTACTGTCGCGCCGCCCCAACCTGCGCGCGCACTTTGTCCACCTGTGCGGTGTGTCATAGCGGAGGTATATTTATCATCACGAGCACACACCACGCACGCGCATGCACACACACACACACACAAACACACACACCAAAATCTGCAAGCACACACACATATGTGCACATCTGTGTGAGTGTATGCGTGTGCCTTGTAATCATGCACTGAATTATTTTAAGCACATGGTCCCTTTTCCCGCCAAGGATGCATCCAAAACAGCATCTATGGCAATGGTTTCGCTGCTGATGCTGGTCTTCCGGGATGTCTCCTCTCCGGGAGTCTTGAGCATCGTCATTTTTTCCTGCTGTATTGTCTGGCACTTTGCTTGTAATGGAATCCTAGGTAGAGGGGTAGTTTGTGAAGGTCATTTTGGCTACTGGAAGGGTTGCTTTTGGCTTCTAAAGGGGTTGCTTTTGGCTTCATTAAGGTTGCTTTTGGCTTCTAAAGGGGTTGCTTTTGGCTTCATTAAGGTTGCTTTTGGCTTCATTAAAGTTGCTTTTGGCTTCTAAAGGGGTTGCTTTTGGCTACTGGAGGGGTTGCTTTTGGCTTCATTAAGGTTGCTTTTGGCTTCATTAAGGTTACTTTTGGCTTCATTAAGGTTACTTTTGGCTTTATTAAGGTTACTTTTGGCTTTATTAAGGTTGCTTTTGGCTTCTAAAGGGGTTGCTTTTGGCTTCATTAAGGTTGCTTTTGGCTTCTAAAGGGGTTGTTTTTGGCTTCATTAAGGTTACTTTTGGCTTCATTAAGGTTGCTTTTGGCTTCTAAAGGGGTTGCTTTTGGCTTCATTAAGGTTGCTTTTGGCTTCATTAAGGTTGCTTTTGGCTTCTTTATGCTGCGTTTATGTATTGTTCTGTCTCTTGGACAAGTTCTTACGTCAGGGAAGATTCAGTGGTATATAGATATAAAAAATTTGAAGCGCTATGTTGATGGAGGTATATGGGGAGGGGGGGGGTCTGACCCCTCTAAAAGGATGATAATGCATTTCGGTTCATTTTTTTTTTCTTGAATACTTAATTATTCGATTACTTTTGCATCTCCAACAAGGTGGATCATGGCGATTTGCTTGCTGTTTAACGATTGAAGTACGGTAAAGGACGAGATTGGTCTACGAGTGGGCCACAGCTAATCTGCTTTGACGGGGAATAGTGCGTTGAGTCATGGTATAAAATATGCATAGCCTGGTGGGGATGTGTCTGGATGTGTTGCGGTGGTGGGAGTGGGCGGAGTGGGGATTCTGGGTTGGCCGGACTCGTGGATCATGGTATTTGTGGGGGGATGGGGGGTGAG
>NW_028234422.1:12206702-12211702 GCF_977035675.1 Penaeus japonicus
TCCGACAAGTCTCTGGCGTCGGTTCAGATGTCGAGTAAACCCAAAAATGGAAGCCAGGCAGGACCCTCCAACCCTACTGGCCCCTCTGCCAAAACTCCGGCGTCGGTTCGGAGAACAGGCAACAAGCGTCCTCGGCCGGCTACGGACTCGGAGGGCGAGTCTGTAGCCCCGAGTCGTTTCCCCCAATTTAGGGTTCCCCCTAAGCCTGAGGGATTCGACAACGCTTATCAGATGGTACGGGCTCTGGAAACCCAGAGACAGTGCCGTCTGACGATTAGAATTGCCAGAGACAATGGCATGATAATCATCCCAAAGGACCAAGCCACCCTCACCTTCCTCCAGGAGACTGACAAGCTCCTGGATGGGCGGAAGGTGAGCCTGTCGGCCCTGACTTCTGAAGAGAGGAAGTCCAAGATGGTGCTTCTTGGCTTCCCTCTGATGTATGACCTTGAGGTCATCATCGCTCACCCCAAGGTGGCGGGAGCTTCCCGACTTTCTAAAGGGAAGCACCCAACCAGGCAAGTCCTGGTCACTTTGAAGGGAGTCCCAGTTGCGTCCTTGGACCTTGGCAATTGGGGCTCATACAGCCTCAGGACATATGTCCCAGGCCCGCTCTACAGCTTCATGTACCAGAAGTATGCACACCACCAGGCCACTTGCTCTGCAAAGCCGAAGTGTGGTGTCTGTAGTCAGGCACACAGCACAGAGGTGTGCCTCAAAGCACATAAAGACGGCAAATGGGACACCATTGCCAAGTGTCCCAACTGCCACAAAAAGCACCATGCCTGGAGCCTCGGATGTTCCATAAGGAATGAAGAGACTCTTCGGCGGCAAGAGGTCGTTGCAAAACAGCCAGACTTTGTTCCCGCCCCTTCAGGCACCTATGTCTGGGGGCAGAACAAAGGGTAAGGGCTTCCCCCCCCCCCCCTCCTAAGAGGAAGGAAGCAGACCCGGAATGAGTTTGGGAACACACCAAACTCTACCCCAAGAGCGGAGAGACCGACTCTGTTTACAGAGTAGAACTTGACGCTCCTGCTGAAGACAGTCGTCACAGCAGTTGCGACAGCATTGGGAAGGACCAGTGAGGAGACGGAGAAGGCAGTCAAGGTCGCCATGACGGCAATGACCCAGACTGTCGCTGCCCTGAAGGAAAGGGATATAAGGCCCAAGGCCTCTACACCCAATCCAACTCAGGGCGAGACTCCTCTCCCCACAAACCCCCACGGCGAGAATTGTCTCCCCACCCAACCTGCAGCCAAGACCACACTGGCAGAGCCTGTTCCCAAACCCCAAAGGGTGAGGAAGCCACGACCTTCCAGAGTGAAGGTCAAGGCGACCAAGGGTTCTCCACCTCCCAGGAGACCCAGCCCTACTAATGGCTCGACCTGTCCATATGACAGTGATGAATCCAGTGAGGAACTCATCAAGGAGTTGTCAGACTCCGAAATGTCTGATGTTACCCACACTGGGGCGTCGGACACTGAGACCTATTATGTCGACGTCGTTGACGACACAGACTTAATGGACTCTGATTAGCACAATGGCTCCTTATCTAAGCATACTGCAGTGGAATTTCAACAGCTTTTTCCGGAGGAACGCTCTTCTCCACGCGATCGTGCGATCTCGAAACATTGACATTGTCATGCTCCAGGAGACTTTATCGGGGGTCTCTGTTCGCTTCCCAGGATATCATCCCTTTGTGTTGCCCTCTACTGAAGGCACCAGAGGTTTGATTACCCTCGTGAAGTCGACTATCCCCTGCTCCTTGATTGCCGATCCTGTGCAGTGTGGAGAAGGTGTCGAACTCCTTGCCGTTGAGATCCATTTGGCTGAGGGTCCCCTCAAGCTGTACAATGTGTACAACAGCCCAACCAGTAGGAGCTTAGATATTAGTGAAGTCTGTGCTGCTGCAGCACACGAGCCAATTCTCATAGGGGAAACTTCAATGCCCACCACCCCATCCTGGCTCCCACGCGGAGCCGGGATGCGGCAGGCTGTCACATAGCAGCGGTGCTTGAGTCATGCCCCGAGATTGCTCTTCTCAACAACCAGGAGCCTACGCACCACCATTTTGGATGCTGGCCCGGCACCCGTGCCTCAGCACAATCCTCAATGGAAGGTGGACAGGGCCAACTGGAAAGCTTTCTAGGAGGCCCTGGCCAGGTGCCTCAGAACCAGTGAATTCTCACTTAATGATAATGTGGATACAATTGAGGCCAGACTAATTAATGCCATAGACGAGGCAGCCTCAGAGACCATTCCCAAAACTCGTCCGTGGTCCAGGTGTTTCAAAGACGCCTGGTACTACAATTAAGGAGGTCAAGCACAGATTCAATATGTGCAGAAGACGTTTCCGCAGACAGAGAACCCCTGAGAACCACACTTTTTTGAGAGAGGTTCTCAGGGATGCTCAGGAAACTGCTAAGAGGGTAAAGCAGGAAAAGTGGCTGGAGTGTTGTGTGTCCTTTGGCCACTAAACCTCCCTTTCAGAGCTGTGGAACCGTATCAGACAGCCCACAAATCGCTCAGCCCCCAAAAAGACCCACCATGACCCGCGGTCAGAGGCGGAAAAACTGGCACTCGAGTTCTCTGTTAGAACAAGTAGCGTCGGCCTACCATCAGAGTTAAGGGCATGCCAAGAGGAACTGCTTCCAGGCAGGCATGCCCTCATCAGAGAAATGGCGGTCGAGCCTGATGATGCTGATGCCATGTTCTCTCTGAGGGAATTACGGCGGACGTATAAGACCAGTTCGCGGTCAGCCCAGGGTTGTGATGGGATCTCCTACCCCATCATTTCCCACCTAGGACTTGAAAGTGAGCTTGCATCTCATCAACAAGTCCTGGGAGACTTCCACACTACCACAGTGCTGGAAGAGGGCTGACATAGTTCCCATCCCTAAACCAAAGGAGCTGGGTCGGTACCGTCCCATCTCTCTACTCAGCTGTCTGGGAAAGACGGCAGAGAGAATGGTACTGAACCGGCTCCAATGGAAGCTGGGACCTCCACATGAACACCTACATGGGTTCACAAGGGGTAAGAGTACTGCTCACAGCATGGCCACCTTACTGAGCACTGTCAGCAACACCAGATCTGTCATTGTTTTCCTGGACCTGGAGAAAGCTTTTGAACTGGCAAGCCCACTCGGCATTCAAAAGGTCCTGATCTGCAAGGGAATCAAGGGCAGACTGCTTGCCTGGATTGGTGATTATTTTTGGGACAGAACTGCCAGAGTGAAGCTCCAAGGTCACCTTTCCAGGCATTTTCCCCAGGAGAATGGCACTCCACAAGGGGAGGTCCTCAGCCCGGACTCTGTTTAACACCCTCATGTTAAGCATCCTCAACATTCCACTCCCAGTGGGGTGTAAGATAATTTCATATGCAGATGATCTGGCAATTATCTCTACTGGGAGACAGAATGAGAACTTAATCAGAAAGATCTAGCGTTGTCTGGATCTAATGTCTGAGGAATGCCGCAGAGTCGGGCTTAAGATCTCAGCAGCCAAATCAAAGGCAATGGCGCTGAAGAAGGATGTCCGAGACCAAAGACTGTGAGTCCAAGGGTTAGAGGTATGGGTTGACAAGAACCTCACCTTTCGCTCGGGGATTCAATACCTCCTAGAACGGACCAAGGCAAGACTATCTGTCATGAGAGCTCTGTCAGGGCGGCGCCTAGGGGCTGGGCACCATGTACTAAGATCCTTCTATGTGCACGCTGTCCGTCCCATCGTGGACTACGCCTCCGTCGCCCTGATTACGGCCAAGCCTGGACTAAGGAAAAGGCTTGAGGTCATGCAAAACGAGGCTGCCAGGATCATTCTGGGTGCTCTTGGGTGGGCTAAGGTTACCAACCTCCTCTTGGACGCCAATCTCTTCCCCCTGGACACCCGGATTGATCAGATGGCGGCTCAGTTTCTTGCCAACTCGCAACTAAGTCAGAAAGTGCATCGTCGGCTTGTACAAAACCATGAACTCTTTGCCAACAATACCTGGCTGTCTCATACAGCCAGGGTGCTGATATGCCTTGAGCTCAAGGAGACACTATTGGTTAAGGGCATGGACCTCCCCCACCCTAACTATGCCACAGCCCCGCCTGGGCAAGATCCTTGATAGAGTATTCTGTCATGAACCTGTCAAGGAGAAAGACACAGTACTCTCTGTTTCTTTTGAAGGCTGAGGCAGAGAGGAATATTGCAGAATCACTCCACCAGGTAGTAAAACCTACTTCATGGATGGTTCTGCAGACCCCATTTCCCATACTGCAGGCGCCGGTTTGGCAGCAAGGGACATAGCGCAAGCTATATGGGTATCCGGCGATGCCTCCTCGCTCCAGGCAGAGGCAGTCGCTATTATGGGAGCTCTAGCCCATGCAGCCCAGACGGACGGGCATGTTGTAATACATACAGACTCTAGGGCCGCCATTGACAGCCTGCAACAAAGCACGCCCCTTGATAACGTCTATCTTCTGACCACGATTCTTACCATTGCATCCTGGATCAGGATAGACGCATTATCATCAACTGGATTCCAAGCCATATTGGTATTAAAGGCGAGCCGAAATCAGTCTTCACAGACTGAGATAGGCTACCCTTGTGCGTGGCAAATCATACCCACCATTGGGCATGATGAGCGACGCTGTGATCATTGTGGCGCGACGGACACCAAGATAGAGCACTATCCGATGGAATGCGATCACACTCGCTTCCTCAGGCGCTGGGCTGGTAAGACGGCTATTCCTATCGCTTGCCCCCTTGCAACTGGAGCGCCTTCAGGCAATCTAACCGCCACGGTAAGCATTCAGTGATGATGATCAGATGAGTCAGCACTTATAGCTGGCAGAGGCTGGGCCGCCTCGTGCATATAGCCCGGGCGAAGGGACGTCTTCGCAAATCTCTCTGAACTGAACTGAACTATATATATATATACATATATATATATATACATATATATGTGTGTGTGTGTGTGTATACACTCACACACCCACACCCACACACACTTATCT
>NW_028234422.1:12219202-12224202 GCF_977035675.1 Penaeus japonicus
ATTAACTCTACGACGAATTTCGAATTTAAAATATTTATTTACGTTTATATTAAAATATATTTACCAAATTTTATAAACAACTCGTTGATACAATGCAATATGGATATAGCAAAAGAAACATAAATATTTGCTGAACAGATAGAACAGGTACATTAAAAAACATTGCAGACAATCGACAAGTTATAAATGAAAATGTCTTTTGAAGTTATGATGTCACGGCATTATCACCTAAAGCAATGCCGAATACACTCATTTGGGCCTTTCCTGTGGCAACTGGTTTATTCAATTTTATATAGTGATTTTTTTTTCATCGAATCTAGTACCAAAATGAAGACTATATATGCCTACGTCTCCCCAAACCACGACAGAAGTTGATGTACATATAAAAAAAAATATTGAGAAAGTTATTACCAGCGTCCTACTCAAAGACCTTATTCATGCAGTGGTTACGATAAGGGAAGAGCTTCGACTCTGTGCACTAGCGTCGTCTCGAACTTTCTGCAACAAAGATACTGGAGCTGAGGGACGGAAGTGATTCAGATTTACTTTTATAAACTATGTTGATACATAAAAGATTTGTTCTATTGAAACTGCATTCCCTCTTTATTAAACTAAAACTATGACTTTAAATGCTATATCCAGTTTTGATTATTTTCAAGACTTACAGTACCAACTGACTTTACTCTACATTTCAAAGAAACATATATGGATATTTGGCAGATCCTCTTGGCTCTTCGTCCCGATCACTCTATAAGCAATGAAAGAAACGGAGAGAGGGAGAGAAAACGACCAAACTTACCCGCAGCTGAAGCACAAAATGGCGTTCAGGGAAAGTTGGCTCGTAGACTCGTACGCTGTCCATTCCTCCCGCTCCAGCCATGGCCAAGAACAGAAGGGAACTTATGCAGAACGGGAAGGTAAACACTGGCAGCTGGTTCTGTAAGGAGAAACATACTCTTTGCACAGACCTAAATAAGGAGTGTCAAGAGCAATGTACAACTATCGTGAGTATTGAGATAGTATGAATAGGGTATGACAGATGATCCTTTTCCCGCATCACCAGCTTTACCAGTGCGAATGAAGGAATGAGAGCCGCCTGGAGGACCGTGGTGAAGGCAGCATTGACGAGAGCAAGGAGGAAGACCCTAAGGGAAGGAACCATGAAGATGGCGAGGCTTCCAGCAGACAGGAATCCGTTGTAGCCCCAGACTCCCGCGTAGACGTCGGTGTAAGGAGCTGACGACACCGCCAGAGCTGCAATACATAAACTAGGATATAGCAATGACAGGAGGTTACGTAGGTTGGTGACAGAGGCTGCAACTGCAATGTCTCGAGTTCGCCCCTGGCCAGGCCTCTGCCTTGTGTTAAACTAGCATTAACTGGCTCATGACGGGAAGGAACTGGACAAAATCGGGCTACTGCTTCATCCCTCCGCTTTGTAGGAATACTTCTGTACGTCCACTTAGATATGAGAACTTTTTTATTACTTTCATTGGTTACGCTTGCTTACGGAAGGGAAAAGAAACAAAAAGGTGAAAAGCACACCATAAGATTCCTTACAGACAGACATAAGTCACAACTATAGGGGAGACCTCAAAGACCGCATGATACAGGAAAAGGCCAACCAGCATGAGGGAGAGAGAGAGAGAGGGGAGGGGGAGGGATAGAGAGAGGGGAGGGAGAGAGAGAGAGAGAGAGAGAGAGAGAGAGAGAGAGAGAGAGAGAGAGAGAGAGAGAGAGAGAGAGGGATGGAGGGATGGAGGGAGGGAGAGGGTGAGGGAGAGGGTGAGGGAGAGGGTGAGGGTGAGGGTGAGGGAGAGGGGGAGGGTGAGGGAGACGGAGAGGGAGAGAGAGAGGAGAGAGAGAGAATGAGAAAGAGAGAGACAGAGAGAGAGAGAAAGGAGGGAGAGAAAGAAACAGAAAGAGAGAAACAGATACTGAAAAGAGAAACCTGCTGAAACCCCTCACCCGTCAGCAAAGACACGAGGGCGCCGGCCATGGCGAAAAGGACGAGCACAGGAGAGTACAGGAGGAGCCCGGCCAGCGCAAGGCAGGAACACACTAGGCTCTCCAGCGCGTAGACTTGGCCGACCGACATCACCCATCCTACGAAGACCTGCCGGGATGGCCGAGAGGGATGAGCGGGACGAAGGGAGATGTTTCCGTAAATTGGGTTGTTGGTTTCGGAATGGAACGGGGGTAGGGGGTTAGCATCGTTTTCGTTCGGGTTGTGATACTGGTGATTATGTTGATAAGAATTAGTTACCGTAACTTGTACAAGAAAAGAAGAAAAAAAACCGTAATAGGAATAGTAACACTAATGATGATGACAGCAATACTTAATGGCGGTACTTTAATATCACAAACTCAACAACACCTAGAGACATGCGTAGCTTCATTGGCTTAAGAACGCGTTTTTTCAATTTAATTAATAGCCAATCGAAATTGATTCTATGATTTCAAATTTTTATTCACCTAAAAAAAAACAAAAAAAAAAAAAAAACTAGGTAAGGTTTGGTTGGTCGTTGGGTTAAGATTTTGTGGACCAAAAGTACCCCGAAAACACTATTTTAATTCTAGCTGATAGAAATATACCATGTTATATGTGATTGTTTGCAGACATCGATAGGATACGGATTTTCGATTGGTTATTTACTGATTTTATCCCGCAATTTCCTTGAGGTACTTCATGCCCTTCCTCCTATCGGCTCTAATAGTCGATATTGTTGGATTGCATCGCCTAAAGCCACAGGAAATACACGCTAGACATTACAAGCAATCCGCCAATATCCATTTCAATGAGTTTTATGACGCGGACCTATTCTAGAAATTTACTACAATGCGAACTAAAGCATAAAATATAACTGCCATCTTCAGCTTACCTGATCCCACAACACATCTTCGTCTCCGTCAGGCGTGCCAAGGGCCTCGTCGGGAGGAACCCCCACCAGGCCGCGTCCCCGGAGGCAGACGAAGGCGATGCAGGCGGCGATGTTGAAGGGCAGAGTGAAGGGCGGCAGTTTGGTCGGGGCCAAGATGGCGGCCAGGGCTGACAGCAGACAGACGCTGCAACGTGGTATGAACTATGGTGATGAATATGATGATGGTGAGGGTGATGATAAGATGGTAATGATGGCGAAGATGATGATGATAATAAGTAAGGTGAGGGCGATGATGAATATGATGATAATGATGGTGAGGTTGATGATGAAAATGATGAGAATGATGGTAAGGGTGATGAATATGATGATACTGATGCTGAGGGTGATGATATGATGATAATGATGGTGAGGGTGATGAATATGATGATGGTGAGGGTGATGATGAATATGATTATAATGGTGAGGATGATGATGAATATGATTATAATGATGGTACGGGTGATGAATATGATGATAATGATGGTGGGGTGATGATGAATATGAGAATGATGGTGAGGGTGATGATGAATATGATGATAATGATGGTGAGGGTGATGATGAATATGATTATAATAATGGTGAGGGTGATGATGAATAGGATGATAATGATGGTGAGGGTGATAATGAATATTATTATAATAATGATGAGGGTGATGATGAATATGATGAAACTGATGGTGAGGGTGATGATGAATATAATAATAGTAATGGTGAAGGTGATAATAAATAGGATGATAATGATTGTTAGGGTGATGATACTAAAACAGATACTAGAGGCATTAGTAGGACTAGCGTTTGAGCAAAAGGGAAAATGTTATTTTCCTAAATAGAGTATGTAATCAAGAATGTATTTTAATTTTGAGTGGAATTACTATTTTGCAATTTTTATTTATAATTCATACATGTAATTGACAGCTAAGTAAGATATCAAATGAGGCAAAAAAAAAAAAATGTAAGCTAGCCTGGGGACAGTAAAAAATATGTTTGCCTACTGAGTGGGATTGAATATATAGATCACTGTACATAACATATAGTAACGATGGGGAGATAAAACGCCAAACTATGGCTCAATTGAGCAATTTCTATGGGAAGTTAGGATGCCACACACAAACACGCACGCACCATACACGTCCACACATGCACAACTAAGGCAAGAGTTGGTCATGGAACGATATCTCTAGGTGAGCAATTGTGTAATAATAAATGAGAAAAAATGTAGTTATTGCAATAACAAAAAGTAGTACTGACAAAAACATCAACAACGGCACACCAATACTGAAAATAACAATCATAATGCTAACAATGACTAAGCAATATCAACGACAGTAATATTGACCATGACTTAGATAGGAAAATATTTAGAACATTAGCGTTTATATCAATAACGACCATCTGTTTATCCATCCATCCAACCGTCCAGCCAGCCTTCTATCTATCTATCTATGTATCTTTCCACCAACCTAAAGGCAGCTCCAGCGATCATGTAGCCCCAGACAGGCCCCGGCATGGGCTGATGGCAGATGCTCGGGTACACAGAGGTGATCACAGTGCCAACCAACACAGCACTGAAGTTCGTGAGCCCTGAGGTAATGGCTACGTCCGGCTGCTTGAATATCTGTGGTGAGGGCGGGTGGAAGACAGTAATTAAATCAATAGAATGCTGGATTATTTTTCTGGTTCTTTTGGGATGCAAGAGGAAAGGTAGGAAGGTAATTCCACTCACGGACTTTCCCTCTTTCATTTATTTTAGTTGCTCAGCCAATGTCCTGCCTGTGAGATCTGCAAGGAAGTGGTCTTTGCAAGTTGGATATTTCCCCTTCCTTGCAATGCCAAAACATATGCATATAGATACATACATATATGTGTGTGTGTATATATGTATATATATGTATATATATAATATATATATATGTATATATATGTATGTTTATATATATGTATATATATATGTATATACTGTATATATATATATGTATATACTGTATATATATATATGTATATGTATATGTATATGTATATATATATATATATATATATATTTATATATATATCTTGACGCAAGAAGCAGTCATACATTGG
>NW_028234422.1:12246702-12249202 GCF_977035675.1 Penaeus japonicus
TATATATATAAATATATATATATATATATATGTATATATATACATATATACATACGTACATATACATACATATATACATACCTACATATATATATATATATATATATATATATATATATATATATATATATATACATACATATATATATATATATATATATACATATATATATATATATATATTATACATATACATATATGTATATATATATACATACGTATGTATATATATATATATATATATATATATATATATATATATATATATATATAATATACATATATATATATATATATATATATTATATATCTCTGTATCTCTATATATCTCTAGATCTCTATATATATATACTCTATCATATATACATATCATGTAAATTATATATATATGCATATATATATTTATATTCGTATCTGTGTCTGTCTCTGTCTTTATATATATATATATATATATGTATATATATATATATATATATATATATATATATATATATATGTGTATACATATGTATATATATATATGTATGTCTATATATATTTATACACATACATTTGTGTGTGTGTTTGTGATTTTCTTCCCCCTACCTGCATCCTCCATTCTTAAAACCTCTCCTCTTTGTCCCCCTGTTTGTTTTATATACATCTCTCTCATTCTTTCTCTCTCGAACTGCTGAAAATGCAATCATTCCTCTCTCTCTCTCTCTCTCTCTCTCTCTCAAACTGCTAATATAATGTCCGTCAAGTGCCCTTAAATTGTACTTATTTTATCTACATAAAATATTGTAGCTTTTTTTATTCTTACTCTATTCACCGCCAGTGCCTGTGAGAACACTTGATAATGTTTATCATTAATCGCGCATGCCCTTGGCTAGTGCCGGCTGTGGCCTGTCCCTTTAAGTGCATCAGATGGGCAACTAAATTAGTACAAATGTATTAGCATATGAATGACTGACTGTCATGAGTTGCTGATTAGTTCCATGATAATAAAAAAAAAATATTCTGTGTTGAGGTTTGTTTAGCTATATCCCACAATACATGATTAATGATTTAATTAACTCATAACCTCTACGGTTGGCAGTTCCGTACACACCCACCGCCAACAAACGCATGCATAAAGTTCGTAAATTTAGCAGACAACCATTAACATTAACAGATTGTTTTATTACTTCGAGGTCAGTTTTATGCACGACATAGAATGTTTTATGCAAGTCAAATGTTTTTTTCTACTTTTTGCACGGCTTATCTGTAAATTTCCCAAGAACTTTTTTGTGTCTGATGTGGGAAAGACTGGTCTATTCGGACGCGGTCTAAATCTAAGTGATGTTGATGATATATTCATTGTCATAAATGTATCATGATTTTAATCTTACTCATTGCCACTTTGGTTTTAGATGGCTAGACTTTTTGGTGTTTTATGATATACTTGATGGATATATGACACATTTGGACGTCACTGCTTCTTTGGGCTTGGTTACGACTTACTTCGGGGCCAAAGATGAATAAGAAGGGTGGGAGTGAGTTCTGTTTTAGCTAATCTACGTGGCTCGTACATGGAAATGGTATTATTTTCATGTGAGTGTTTTCTTGTATATAGTGTATGGAATGCATGTATGTGTCTGTGTGTGAGTGTGTAATTTTTTTTTTTTTTTTTTTTTTTTTTTTTTTTGTGTATGTGTCCGTGTATGTGCTCGTGTATATCTGAATGTGCATGAGAAGAAAATTCCGAAAAGCGCAAACTTGCATATATTAGCAATGATTTGCATCGGAATGCACAATATTTAACGAAGCAATTGTCTTAATCCTTATTATCGTCAAAACCCACGTCTTATTTGCATATTTGCATAGCGTAATACAAGCACATTCCAGCAAAATTCTACTACTTCAGTTAGCTATGTATACGGACAAAATCACTAGCAAGCATAAAAAAAAAAAAAAAAAAATCAACAGACTACAGCGAATATCCAGAACAACGAAACCAGAATAATCAGCTAATAGTATTCCTCATCTTTACTCCTCCTCTCCCTTGCCCTCTGCCCCAGGTGTGCTTCGCCAACAACCCTCTCTCCGGCCTGCTCATCCTGCTGGGGCTCTTCCTCGGGAACCCGTTGGCGGGCCTCGGCGCCGTCGTCTGCTCCCTCGCCGCTATCATCACGGCTCTAGTAAGTCCGCTCTAAACCTAACTATATGTATGTGAATATATATGTCCTATGTGTATATGTATATATATATATATATATATATATATATATATATATAAATATATATATATATATATATACATATATATATATTATTATAAAACATATATATACATTTATAATTATATTATATATATATTTATATATATATATATATATATATATATATATATATGTATATATACATATATATGTCTGTATATATATGCATGTATATATACATATATATGTATGTATATATGCATATATAATCTACAAATATATGTGTGTATATATATATATATATATATATATATACATAT
>NW_028234422.1:12309202-12314202 GCF_977035675.1 Penaeus japonicus
TATTCAAAACTGGGCTTAAATCAACTTTTATTTTCTTGACCCAATATGCCCATATATATATATATGACTCCATGAGCACACAAATACATCTACCTGACCCCACCTACTTGACCCAGTGTGAACTTTTGGAAGAAAAAAAAAAAAACTGAAACAGTTTTCACTGCAATTCATATATCAGCAAAATTATTGAAAGGATTTAACCAGGTGAGATTAGGTAAATAAACATTGCTGCTTCTTAGCTTCTGCGAAATAGTGCTGACAGAGAGGTTTTATGAGTGAAAGACAAACATAAATTGTGCAAGTGGTCACTATGATTTTTTTTTTTTTTTTTTTTTTTTTTTTTTTTTTTTTTTTTACAAGAGTGCAGACATTTGATAGTGTGGGTGTGTATGTGTATTTTCATTTCCACACAGCCCCTCATAGGCTACTCAAAGAGGTAACCATACTATACCTACAGATAGGGATATTCTCGATAAATCCAGATGTATGCATTCAATCAAAATCTACATAAATGCATGCCCTCTCCCTTACGAGGCAGCATTTATGTACACACTATCAAATGTGAGTCAGAAAAATACTCCCCTCGGTTTTGGTAATTACTTCATTTTATAAGCGAGGTAGATTTTGGATTAAAGTGACAATCATACTTATGTTTATATTGCCCTCATCATGTAAAACATATATCTTTAGATAAATTATTAGTTCAATGAAACAAAACCTCGCCTAAGGTTTATATCATTATATTTAGCCTATCCTGCTCACTCCTTCCTTGAGTGGGTGGGACAAAGTGTATATGATGGGTTGTAGAGTAGTTCTGAATCGCTTCAGCTCTTTCGCTTCCACTGCATATGACTTTTCCTAAGTTATCTCGTTTATTTTCCGGTGCTCGTTCGCTTCCCTCGCCGAAGAAAACATAGGCGAACCATAACCTGGCGCTAGTGCCCCGCCCTCCTCTGAATATTCTCTCTGATCTGTCTTCTGGCGAGGACATTGACGATGAGTTATTTGTGCAGCGGAGAGGAAGGAACAAATTTTCGACGAGAACCAAGGCCTCGTTGACAGAAGAAAGTAACTGTGACGACCACGAGTTTGACTTCGGCACAACTGGAGATTCGCTAATTCAGGGCGTATTTGTACTCATGCTTGTATACATGTATACTTACAAACAAATACACGCACAGAGAAAAACCTATTTTAACATTTTTTTCGTTCATACATATTTATGTAAAATGTATCTATAATATAATTTCAATGTTCGTAAACAAAAAGTAATAAAATCCTACTATTCTTTTTATGTAAATCTGAAATAAAGCTAGAGGAACAATAAACCACAGAAAAGTTGGAACATTTTTATACTATCTCACCAATATACATGTTTTTTCTTTCTTTCTCTCTTTTACAATAGCTTAAGAATTTGAAAATAAAACATGAATTATTTTACAAAAAGGCAAAATCTTGCTTCCTATTATCATTTTACAAGTTATGCATGATAAGTAGAAGTTTGGTAGCTACAGCTTTCATATTTATAATGATTACGACTGTTGTAAATAAGCAGCTATAAAACGTTTATATATTTGTATAAAACCTTTCCTTGTCTTTCAATGCGAAGAATCTCTACATATGCGCAAAGCTGAAAGGAATACGGAGCTACCCACTTTATAATAAAAATGACTCAGGGCCTTATGATGACTATAACTCTCAGTCGTCAAAAACGGTTATGGGGCTCAACAATGGATCGCTGCAGACTTTTATAGAAATAAATAAAGCACTTAATTTTGCAAAGAATTGTCAATGTCTCTTAAATCTTTAAACGAAAACTGTATTGTAGCTAATGGTTTTAGGTTCTTGATAAAAACAGAATCATTTATGTAATTTTACTAGAGTCTGAGCCTTCGGAAAACATTACTTCAATTTCATATATAAAACACATTCATCAAGCGATTCCTTGTGTTTTTGTCTTTTCTTTGTTTAGTGTGATAAAAGTAGCTAACTCATTTTGGGTAAAAAAGAATTAAGATAAGGAAAATCTATATCATAAAGAACGTAAGTTATGAAATAGCAAATTGATGGCCATACAGCTAAGGTCGGTGTTAAGTGGAGGTTGAAAATTGGGCCAAAATCAAGACCCACACACACCCTCCCACTTAAATGACAATTTGTCAACCTCCTTAATCAGTTCCGTGGTACGACGTTGACTGATCCATTAGAAACTGCCACAATATAACTTCAATCTAATACCGAGGGATGGATAAGGATTATACAAATATCAATGATAACAACCTATAAAAAAAATAAGACATATGCCCTCACTTATATCATTGAAATACATAAGTACTTTATAATTCATGAACAGTTTAATATATTTTAATTAGAAAAATCCAAATGGTGTTGCATGGACCTAGTCAAGTTATATACAATATACACTAATACGTTGAGCTTTGCATCTGAAATTTAAAAAAAAAGGTGTAGTGAGCATCCAGTACCTGTCATTAATTTTGATTGTATTGACTTAAATGCTGATATAGCAGCTTCTTAGGGAAATGTGAAAGCGGAGCTAGTATTAGAAGATGAATATGTTTTGTTAAATGACAAAATAAATGTGTACTGTTAAGTTACAAATTAATTATCAATTAAACGTCCAACCACTTTATAGCCTAATATTCCGTGCCGGAATATTAAGTACCTACGATATATTAAAGCAAAGTGTTAAAAGAAAGAAAGCGAAACACCTACACAAAAATGACCCAACTGAGTCTTTATTAATGGTTATGTCTAGGTTCCCTCTAAATCACAGATGATAGTGCGAGTTAGCATTCCAGTTAGGTCTCCATCATAGAAAAGAATTTCTTCAGTAAATTCTATCAAATACAGAAATAGATTAAACTGTGAATGAAATGGTAACTACGCTGATGATAAAAAGTTAGTGGTAAACTTTCATCTATGACTATTAGAATATGTTCTAAAGATTGATTCAATCTACAGGTAGATATATAATATGATATATAATGATATATATATAATATATATTAATATAAATAGATCTGTAAATATATATCCGTTTTATATGTTTATATAATATAGATACAACATATATATATATATATATAATAAATAATATATAAATTATAAATATACCTAAATAAATATATAGCAATCTAAATTATATATATATATATATATGTAAGTATGTAAATCCGTGTGTGTATTATGCATATAATAACAATATAATACTATATATATATATATATATTATATAAAGTGAACCTAATATATATATATATATATATACACATCACATAAATATATATATATATATATATAAATATCTTATATATATATATAAATATATATATAAAAATATATGACACACTCAAAATCTAATATATATATAAAAATATAAATATATATCTAAATATAAATATAAAATATAAAATATGCACATCCATAAATCTATATATAAATATAAATATAAATATAAATATATATAATATAATATATATATATAAATATAAATATTAATACGATATTAACATTATGAACATATAAGTATATATAAAGAACAATATATAAAAAAATATATCTACATATATAAAAAAATATATATATAAAATATATATCGTATATATATAAATAAATGTGTGTGGTGTGTGTGTGTGTGTGTGTGTGTGATGTATATATGAATATAGATATATTTTCAAAAATACATATGTATATATATGTATAAATATAATAAATTGAATAAATATATATATACTGAAATATATAAATATATATGTATTGTATAAATATTATATATATTATAAATATATAATATATATATATATATATATATAATATATCTATAATATATAACACACGAGAAGATATCATCACTCCTTACACTTTCTCTCGTCTCTCCTCATATCTCTCTCTCATCCTCTCTCTCTTCGCTCTCTCTCTCTTCTCTCTCTCTCTCTAACTCTATAATAATATATATATAAATATATAAATATATATATCTGTATATATATCATAAATATACATATATATAAAATATATATAATATAAATATATATATATATATAATATATATATTAAAATATAATATATTTAATATCACATACACATGTCTATATTGAGAATATTTTATTCATACAAACATACATACCATATATATAAATAAATATATATATATATATATATATATAAATATATATATATATATATATATATATGTATATTAAATACAATCTATATATAAAGATATATAATAAATATATAGACAGCACAATAATAAATGTATTATATATAGTAAAAATATATAAAATATAAATAAATATATAATAAAAATATAATATACATATAAATATATAAATTACCATATGAATATATATAATATATATTGATATATGTCAATATACATACACATGTCTATATGTGTCTATTTTTTATGCATACTATACATATATAATATATATATAATATCTATATATATATATATAATTATATTTATATATATAATTAATATATATATATGATATAATATTATATATATTATAGTTATATTATATAAAAATATATATATAGTAAATATATATAAAAATTGTATGAATTAAAATATATATAATAAGTTATAACAATATATATATAAATATATAATTGATATAAACATATTAACAAACATATATATACATACACATGTCTATAGGTATGTTTAATGATCCAACATACATACATACATATATATAAATATATATATAATATAAATATATATATATATATATTATATATATATATCTATATGGCATACAATACACATATATATACATACATATATATATATATATATAAAATATATATAAATGAATGTATCTAAATAGATTACATGTATTAATATTATATATAATGATAGATATAATCAAAAAAAAAAAAAACAAATACATAACATTTCTGTATGTATAAATTTTTTATGCATACATATATAATATATGAATATTTATATAATATATATATATATATAT
>NW_028234422.1:12374202-12376702 GCF_977035675.1 Penaeus japonicus
ATATATATATATTCATATATATATGTGTGTATACATATTTATGTGTGTATACCTATATGTGTATATATATATATATATATATATATATATATATATATATATATATATATACATATATACATATATATACATATATATGTATATGTGTGCTATATATATATTATATATATAATATATATATAATATATTATATATATATATATATATATATATATATATATATATATATATATATATATACGTATATGATACATGGTACAAACTTAAACCTTCACTTTTTGCGTTTGACTGCTATCATGTTGAACGATATATATATATATATATATATATATATATATATATATATATATATATATATATATAGATATATATAGATATATATCTGTGTGTATGCGCGCGCGCGCACTTGTATATATACATGTGACGCTTCGATCTTTTAGCGAAAATTCATTATCAGGGTCTTCAAGTCAGGTATCTTGGTCGTTTGGTACTGGTACCACATCTCCAGATACTCTTGCTATCAAATGATTACCTAACAACCCATGATTATGAACTAAACTACTAAGATCAGTAAAGCTCTGAGTAATTTTGACGTCCTCCTCGCAAGCTTGTTTCAAGTGATCATATTCTTCTTGCAGACCACAAAATCTTTGTTCTTGGTATACGAGATCTCTAAATCCAAGGGCTCTATCTCATTGCTAAATGTATCAAGAGCTACCACTAGGGTCTCCAGAGACTCAAACAGGATAACAATATCATAGGCAATACCAAAGTCTGTGATATGCATATTACTTAATGTTGTTTTATACTGACTTTGGATGACAGGACTAACCTGTATCCAGACCATGCAAGTGTTGAAAAGCGTTAGGGTAGACATCCTTACCATCCTCCTCAATTCACCGAAAAAGAAGCTCAGTTCACACCTATGGCACGTTCATTTTCAGCCATCTGTTGGTGAATTGCGGGGGGTGGACAGCCCAAGTTTAGATGGCAGGTCAAAGGTCATTTACTAGATGACCTTCAGTAAGTGTTTAAGTCCTATGCACATGGGTTTGATGCCTTTCCTGATATCAAGCTACTCAAGTCACACTTGTTCTCAGGCTACATCATGTGTTTCACATTTAAAGGTGTTAAGCTGCAATACAGAGTCTATCAGGTTTATCACCATAAATTGAACAGAGATAGTTACATCTAAACATCTCGTCTTTGTCTGTCTAGGTCTCTGTGTAGCTCACAGGGTAGTCACAAACCTTCAATGATCAATACTCCAGACATTGGCAAAAAGGACAGGCTCAATCTCATTGGATTAATTGCATCACTGTACCATATCTAGCAGTGCAAGTCAAATTGCTGTCACTCGGAGCAAGCAATCCTCAAAGTCTGGTCATGGGGCGTCCAAAATTTTGGTGGCATTTGTAATTGTTTTAGTAACAATGATGGATGTGCATCACATTGATCTGACTCTTAGAAAATATTGGATGAGATACGATAATTGGTAGAACGCTCAAAGTTGATAAACTAGCAGTACAAAGCACTAATCTTAGTAATAAGATCATTCTAACTTTAAAATGCTAATATTTTGCAAAAAATTACAATACTAAAATCAAGTTAGTCTACCCAAAGTTTTTCAAAATTATGCTTAAACCACTAAATAATGTTGAATACGGTAACATTGACTGTGGTCGTCTACAATTTACCAGGGGACCACAAGATACCCAGTTACTATGGGTGGCTTCGAAGGTTTATTGCAGAAATCTTGATGGAGAGGCCATGAACAAGTGGCTTATACACAGGTGCTCCCTTTTTCGTACCAGGGTTGCTAGCAGTATCAGTTGAAAGGGAGATGGCAAGAAAACACTTAAATGGAAACTAGCCCCATTCCCCTCCTCCTCCCAAGAACCGACCTGAAGTACCTTCAAATCATCAATATTCCAAAACAAATAGATTTGTGTAGGAAAAACACCCAAAAATATTATTAATTACGGCCTTGTTTAAACTTTTTGCGATCCGTATAACCACATCACGTGGGTTTAAAGGGAAAGGGGCAAAACCTTTTAAGGGGACTGTGCCTGTAGAATGTAGCTCCATTTGCTGCTTCTTGGCTGTTTGGTAGGCCTCACTTGTGCACGAGAATCTAGTAATGTATAGAAAATGTGAAAAACGAAAATTAGAAGGGATTTCGATTATACCCTGAAAATTTAAAGTCAAATTAATTTATTCTTTTTTTTTTGTCTTATTCTAAACATACCATAGCTTCACGTCACAATGATCACGAAAGACCTAGAGAGAGAGATAAGTGTTTGTATGTGTCCAATTTCCATATCACAATACAAAGTTAATTGTCACATTTTTGAAGTATCGCTCTCTGTATCTACATTTAGTTATTTGTAACTGAAATAATGAAATACTATATTTACCGGCCGATCTACATTCCATCTTCAGCTGAGCACTGGTGAGAAGCGTATAACTAGGTGGAGTAAGATGCAGTGAGGCTAGAAAA
>NW_028234422.1:12386702-12389202 GCF_977035675.1 Penaeus japonicus
CCCATTTGGTCATAAATGAAGTTGTTTCGGAGCCAATAAACGTTTTTGATATTTTTAGTGACATTTATAGTGGAGATACAACAATAAGAAATTGGTCAGGTACAGCTTGATACTCTCTTAAATGTGTACAATATTTTCGTTATGTTTGGGCCCACTCAGTGAGCGATAACTACATTCCGGCTCAACCTGCTTAAGAAAGTTTCCTGGGTATCTATTTGTCATTTAAAAGAAATCAGCTTCATCACAGCCTGCTTGGCTTGCAAGATACAGAAGAAACCGGTCGGTCTCCGTTGCATTCTTCAGATATGACATCAAGCTTCTTGAAAGCATTTGAGGTTATCGCTATTTAATTATGTACTAGTGAGCATTTCATGCATCTATTGTACGTGAGGTATCATGCAAATTCAGCATCTATTCATGACTGACCTCTGACAAAAACTCTGTGAGACTGGTCATTCAACGGTTCATTCATTGCGGTGACATGGCTCTGTGTAGACACCGGTTCTTCTTGTAGCTTAAGTTGCAATGAACCGCTTTCCATGCTGTTTACAGCACGATAAATTTATCAGTGATACATGCCATGTAGATCTGGTGATAATCTAGTTACCTAAAATGTTGATTAAGTGTTTGACTATTATAACATGAAAGGATAAAATAATGCACGTTGTAAACTGAATCATATGATCTGAGCAACAGACCCTAATACCAATAAAAACAATTTTGGGATAAATAGTCATTTTCTTGTGAGTTTTGAAAAAGTTAGGGAAAGAGAATAACAAGGTTTCTAGAGCAAAGAAACAGAAGCCCCTTGTAGAAAGAAACTCATAACGTACATTCCAAATCAAGTTGGTTAGAATGTATTAATGGAAGAGGTGGAATGAAATAGAGTGAAAAAAAAAACTTTTTCGGGAGAAAGTTAAGTTAGAAGGCAGGAAGGAGTTTGGTTATAAGTCTTCCAGAAGGTTAGGGTAAGATGTGTTTGGTTAGAATTGACTGTAGGGAATAGTAGAGCAGTTGTATGATAAAAAAAAAAATGTAAGATTTGATTCGAAAATAGTGACGTTTGATTGGAGAACGGTGAGATTATGGTGGATAATGAGAAAATTGTGCTAGAAACAGAGCACTGTAAAATAAGGACATCTGATTAGGTAATAAGTAAGGATTTCACATGAGAAAGATCTGACTTGGTAATGAGGCAAGTGGATAACGAGGAGAGTGATTTGGGTAATACAAAGAGGAGAGTGGAGAATAGGTAGATGGGATTGAATGATCTAGACACAGAATTGGGTAATGGGGCGCTAGAACAGGAAAATGAGACACTGGTTAGGAGGAAGA
Organism: Penaeus japonicus; assembly: GCF_977035675.1. Lineage (NCBI taxonomy): Eukaryota > Metazoa > Arthropoda > Malacostraca > Decapoda > Penaeidae > Penaeus > Penaeus japonicus. Next base: position 12,388,038 of record NW_028234422.1, read on the forward strand.
AAATCCATACAATAAATTGGTTTAGGACTGGATTAGGTAAGGGACCAGGATAACGGACTTTATTATGAGGATGATTAGACTTAGCACGACGATGGAAAAATGTGACTGGTTAACAGGAAATTGGATTGGATATTGGGCTAGTGAACAGAATGAAGAAGCCTAAAATGGAAATGAAGGACACTAAACTAGACGATAAAACTTGCTTGGGTAATATAGTGATTGGGTGAAGTGGAGACTGCATTAGAATTGGATTAAATATAGATATTGGATTGTATTGGACAATGTCATTCCTAAAACATTACGGTTATCTTTACAATCAATACTCCATTACATTAATACTCCACCTACAGGAAAAAATATCATATTCTGATTATGCATTGCACAAAAGAAATGTAAATCGTTAACTAAGTTTATATAATAACCACTTCATTTTTATTTTCTTATTTTTTTTAGATTTCATCTCAGTATATGAAATTATAGTCTTTATGAGTATTATATTTATGGTTGCCTTAATTAATACTTATAAGTGGACCTTCATATATCGCTTAGGTATATCCATACGAAATATATATATATATATATATATATATATATATATATATATATATATATATATATATATATATATATATATATATATATATATATATATATATATACAACAGAACGAGGTATATTGTGCAGTAAAAGAGAACAAATAGTTCACTGTGATGATTGAAAACTACAAACCTTTGAAGGAAGAATGCAAAAAGATTGAAATGTCGATTGAAAGTTCACCGAAGAAAATGTGCATTAATTAAGATTATGGATAAAATGTACAAATGCAACTAAGTCCATACGTTTTCGTACATGTTACACCAACGTCAGATGAATAACTGTGGAGTCATGTTTCTCCAAACTCAGGTTAAATTAAGAGGAAGTAGAGTACTACCAAATCGCAGAAAGAGATGTGATTGCGTGCAGGTGATTTCGCGTGCTTGATGTGTTTGCGTAGTCCACCTTGATCGGGCTTACGTCATTTGACTCGTGCAGACACCTCGACTCCGCAAATCAGACGTTCTCTTCGATTTACACCGGGTAACACCGGTAGGAGGAAGGGGTGGAAGGGTTAGGGCAGGACACAGAAAAACCTTTTGTAAACGAACAGGAAAATGCAAAATAGTAA
>NW_028234422.1:12401702-12409202 GCF_977035675.1 Penaeus japonicus
AGTTTTTCTTTGGCTCCCTGCCAGAGCTGGGGACTGCCAGCTGCCTGCACTCACCTACTTGACGCAGCAGTCTGATTACTCGCGCCTTCAGTGATTTATGACTTGTAAACTATGTATTCTGTTTGTTTTGCTAGATATTCAGAATAAGATTGTGTATAGCATGCGCTCACCGTTTCCGTACAAAGACACGCTGATACGGATATTCATATGTATTTTTAGTATGTGTATGTATATGAGTGTGTTTTCTATACATTCATACACATACATAAATATGTGAGTGAGTGTGAGTGTGTGTGTGTGTGTGTGTGTGTGTGTGTGTGTGTGTGTGTGTGTGTGTGTGTGTGTGTGTGTGTGTGTGTGTGCGTGCGTGTGCGTGTACGTGTGTGTTGATAGATGGTTATAGATATAAATATATGGATATATACTTACACTTCCGCTCATTGACATCTGTCACTTCTGTCGATATATTTTTTTCCTGACAAATGTACCAGATCATTATTCTTAGCAATGCATGGTATGGAAGTTAAGTGTTGATTAAACATTCCTCCAACGTATTAACACCATTCATGCTAACATTTCCTTAAAGCATGCTAAACCTTCTTAAGGATTGCGTTTTATCATATACCATAAAGAAATTAATTCATTAGTCACGGCTATATCCAACTCAAATCTCTGTTCGAAAATATTTAACAAAAAATCTGTGTATTTTTAAAGAGCATGTTCTTTTATTCAATACTTAATAACGAAGTATATTAATAAAGAAATGTTTATAGTAAGCTTACTACTTATAATAGTTCAGTGGCATTTGATATAATTACTAATTTTCTCATTTACGACAGTTATATTCATTAGTGTTATTAATCCTTTATGATTAGAATTAGGGTGTTACAGTACTTGCCAGAATTTCCATTGATATCAAAATCTGTAATACAGTTCATTATCATGGATGTTACGATCACTGCTATTAATTATATAGTTATCATTATCATCATCACATCATCATTTATTTATCACCATTAGTACTTAATCTTCAATCAATATTTCATTCATTACCTCTCTCATCGTTTCCTCTTGTGTTAATTATCAATGACAACACAAGCGCTGCTTCATTTTACCACATTAGGTTACTGTTCCCATATTTTCTTAGTGTTACCTCAGAAAAAAACAATATATATTTTTAGGATAATGCATAATCATTTTATCCGAACTTTGGGATAATGCATAATCATTTTATCCGAACTTTGGGATAATGCATAATCATTTCATCCGAATTTTGGGATAATGCATAATGATTTTATCCGAATTACTCTCCTGTATATTAACATAATCACTGTGCGTGTCTTAATAAGTGTGTGTGTGTGTGTGTGAAAAAAGCCTATGATCAGAATGAGTTTGTAGGTGCATACGTGTGTTGCACATATATGGAGACATATTTTTGCCATATCGTAGGAATTTCTAAAAAGTACATATGATAATCCAGACCATTAAAAGATAAGGAAGCTACTTTAGGCAACAGAATGCCATAAAGTATTGCAATTATTGATTATTTCTCACAGACAGAAAAAGAGCGAGAGAAACTGCAATCCGTATTTTCATAAGAGAGACAGTGATGCAAAATCCATGAGCTAAAGAACGCCACGAACACTTTAGCCACGGTAGATTGTTTGCATTCATTTTAAAATGTCTTCTATCAGCTGAATAATCGTATCAACACATTCTTAATCACATAAAAATAACTTTAAAATATTCATTGGTATATAAACGCCCACAAAGGTATTCCGTGTGCATCTGTATATGTATATATATATGTATATATATATATATATATATATATATATATATATATATATATATATATATATATACATATATATGTATATACACATTCATATATATATATATACACATATATATATATATATATATATATATATATATATATATATATATATATATATATATATATATATGCATATGTATATGTATATATATACATATATATAAATATGTATGTATATGTATGTATGTATGTATATATATACATATATATATATATATATATATATATATATATATATATGAATGTATTTATTTTGAATTCGTATGCCTGATGACGAGTTACATTTTGGCAAGGTTATTGTTTTTGATGCATTGTTGATGCAAATGAGTTAATCGAAGATTTTTGTCAACATTTAGAAATTTAATTAGAACATTACGTTCTTCAATTAATGATAACCCCTTATTATTTAAACTATTATCTTTATATACACACGACTGCACAGACACACGAGTACACATGCTCACCCTTGCCTGTATGAGTGTCAGCGTTCTCTCTACACGATAAAGAAGTGACGTATAAATCGATTTACTATGCACAGACCGCCTTATTGATCGGGAACATGAGTAACTTTTGTTGATGAGAGCAGGCATTGTAGCTCTCGTTCCACCCCCGCTCGCAACACACAAACACATTCGCGCACAAATGCACACATCCCTGAAAATCTTCTAATAGAAGGGCCTGACCCATAAGTTTGAACTATTAGACTGTCCAGATTTAGAAGGAGTGATTTGATACAGAAGCATGGAGAATTTCCTAATGGAGTGCTAGTAAAGAAAATGTCCTCCTGTTAGACTTCAGTTATGTTAGATTCTACATTTTGTAAATAAGTCATTTCATTCTCTCTCTCTCTCTTTCTAAACATGTATACACCCACACCCACCCACATCAACCCACAGTCACCCTTACACACACACACACACCCTTACACACACACACACACACACACACACACACACACACACACACACACACACACACTTACACACAAACACACACACACACATATATATATAAAGATGTATGTGAATGTGTGCACAGATATACATACACACCCTTACTCAATTAGTATGCTAATACACAAAGAGAGTAATAATATATTTATGTATATATATATATATATATATATATATATCTTACATATACATACATATATATATATATACATATATACCTACATATTTATATATATATATGATATATATATGGTATATATATATATATATATATATATATATATATATATATATATATATATATATATATAGAGAGAGAGAGAGAGAGAGAGAGAGAGAGAGAGAGAGAGAGAGAGGTAACTACATATATATACATGCACGCGCGCACACACACACACACTCATAATCAGTATATAATCAGTGTCTGTGCATGTGTTTGTATTTGTTTGAGTATTTAGAATATCAATTAAGAACCCATATTGGTAATCAGTCTGGCTGGCTATATTGACCAAACAAACATGAACAAATATACATATATGTACACCACAGTTAGCATTACTGTAGCTATGGGGAATGACATGATCAAGGGACGAAAGATGAATATGGTGCTAGCCCTTAATGAATAACGATAACCGTATGTGTGTGTGTGTGTATGTGTGTCTGTGTGTGTGAAGGGGGTGTTTGTGAGTGTGTTTGTGTGTGCGCGTGTGCGTGTCTGTGTCTCTGAATGAGTATGCACGTGTGCATAAATGAAAAGAGCAAATATAAATATTGGAGAGAGGGTATACAATACGTGAACAAATACATTAACCTGGTCAGAGCAAAAAAAAAAAAGAAGCGAATACATGAGCAAAAGGAACGAGAGTGTATTCTCTTTAATAAACAACTAAAAAAATCAAGAATGTGACCTAGCAACATCTACTGTACACTTTCACTTCTTGCACAGAATGAAAACATGTCTGATCCCGAAAGAAAAGGGAGGTTCACAAGACCGCTGATTAAAGGGTGAGTCGCATCAAAGAGCGAGAGGAAGGGTGGAGACGGGAAGGGAGAAGCCAGCCGCAGGCACAAGCGCTCACCCATGCAGCCAGCCAAAACCCGCTATGCACAAATACTCTTTGATTATGCTCAGCCCTATCTTTTCCCTCCACCAAGTAAGCACGCTCGTGTTGCAGGCTCATGCTCACTCTACATGTGCGTGCTGTATGCATAGTCCCGTGCCATGTTCAAGGCGTAATTGAAAGGGAATGCAATGAAGACGGGATCACCACAACATTGTATTTTCACTTACATTTACATTTTACATATACATTTCTCTAGCATGGTCTGTATGCATATGCATGTATCCAATAATCAGACTGTAGCTCCAGAACAAAATCCTTTCAATTGATAATTTCATTATTCTATGGAATGTTTCAATAATCAAGATAGAAAGAATGTGAGATGAACTGCACTAGGAATGTATGTTCTATCTCTAAGTTTATTCAGAATATAGGTGATATGACGCTAACAAATTACTGATACTTGACATTTAGCTCCAGGCATACAAACGCAAAAAAATTATAAAACTAGTAATTACTCTACAAAGTCAGACAAACTCATTTCAGCAGTTGAAGTGAGACTCCATTAAGTATTTTGTACGTAAACATACAAAAGGCATTTACCAATCAAGTAAGAATATCCAAATGAAAGAATAATTTCGGGATCAATACTCACTAATTTTCTTACCCTTTCGAAATCCTGATTTTTATTCATTTTCATTAACCTATGCACACTTTAGCTCTTTTATGTGCTGCGCTTTTGTATATCTGCATCTACCTATATGTCTTTCGATGTGTGTATTTGTGTGTGTGTGTGTGTATATGTATGTGTGCTTGTGTATGTATGTATATGTATGTGTATATATATATATATATGTATATATATATATATATATATATATATATATATATGTATATATATATGTATATATATATATATATATATATACATATATACATATACACATATATACATGTGTGTGTGTGTGCATATATATATATATAAATATATATATATATATATATATATATATATAGGTGTATGTATATATATATACATATATATATGTATATATATATATATACATATACATATATATGTACATATACATATAAATATATATATATGTATATATATACAAATATGCATATATATACATATATACGTATATATGTATATATATGTTTAAGTATATATGTAGATGTATGTGTGTGTGAATGTATATAGACACAATGCAAAAAACAGCAGAAGGGAAAACACACGAAAACACACACCACTCTCAACTTTTCAACTGAGATATCAATGACCTGTTATTTTCAACGTTTGTTTGTTTAGTTGGTTAGATTTGCATTCTAGCGTGGCCCACTGTTTGTTGCATTGATACAGTATATTCAACAGTCTACTCGTATATATGACTTTACGTTTGCTAAAATGTTCGTCAAAGAAAATACCTTTACAAGACAATTACGTGTTAGTTTTCAATATAGCCTGCCGATAACCGATTATCAATTTTAAATATAAATATGAGTAACAATTATATATGTGTATGTGTGTGTGTGGAGAGAGAGAAAAAAAAAACTTGTGCGTTTTTAATTGAAAACATTTGTTTCTTATCATATGACTCTCGCGGTATATCTATTCACTTATTATATCAATCTATCTACAGTAATTTTATCTCTACCTCTGTCTGTCGTTTCGTTCTCTGCAACAGACGCAGTATAGTCTAAAATGTACCAAAAATGTACTCCAATCGTATTCCAATTGTCGCATTTTTTTATTGTGTGAGAGTAAAATAGTTCGTACCAAAGTCAAACCAGTGATATTTGTTAATATGTCAGCTCTTTGAGTCAACTGTCTGTGCGGATGTGCACACATAAATAAATAAATAAATAAACACACATACATATATGTATACATATTTATATATGTATATATGTATATATATATATATATATATATATATATATAATGTATATATATATATATATATATATATATGTATGTATATATACATATATATGTATATATATACATATATATACATATATTTAATAAATATAATGTATATACATATATATATATATATATAAATAATGTAAATACATATATATAATATATATATGAAATATATATACATATATATATAATGTACATATATATATAATGTATATATATATATATATATATATATATATATATATATATATATATATAAGGATAAATCAGCTATGCGGAGCAGAAGCTACGCCAAAGCTATGGCCTCTGTAGCTAGCCCAGCCTGGTTCAGCAAGTGCTGACTCGTGAGTGTGTGTCAACGAGTGTTGACTGTAAGTCTGAGCTTGGGCCTTACCCACGGTGGTACCCAGCCACTGCAGTAGCCGCCAGGCGACGCTAGAAACTCACGAGCATGGGCTCGATCGGCTGACCAAGAGCATATATATATATATATATATATATATATATATATATATATATATATATATATATATAATATATATATATATATATATACATATTTATATATATATTATATATAGTTATATATTATATTATATATATATATTATATGTATAAAATATATATATATATATTATATATAAATATATATATATATATATATATATATATATAATATATATATATATATTATATATATATAATATATATATATTATATATATATATATATATATATATATATGTGTGTGTGTGGTGTGTGTATGTATATATATACATATATATATATATATATATATATATATATATATATATATATATATATATGTGTGTGTGTGTGTGTGTGTGTGTGTGTGTGTGTGTGTGTATGTAATTACATATTTATACACATGTTTGTATATACATATATGTATGTATATGTATGTATATATATACATATATATGCATACATATACATGCATAAACATATATATATATATATATATACATATATATATATATATATATATATATATATATATATATATATTCATATATCTGTGTGATTCTTTTTTTTAATTGTTTTCTAAAAGACGTTTTACCTGATCTATTTCTACAATTTGCTGAGTTTATAACCTGATATTATGTTAATCACACAATCTTTAAAGCCACTGTTACATTTCTTTTGATATGAAAACAAATTAAATTATTACCAAAAAGAGCATCATCATTACTTTTGTTGAGGCAATACTTGTAAAATTTAACAGCACAAATCCAGTTCAAATTTCATGATAAAATCTTTAATACTGATATCAAAATTTGATACCAAAATAACCGTTATTAACTACTAACAATCAACCAAGAACAGCAGCTCTACCTCCAACTTTACCACTATTGCCAGACTCACATTCACGAGTGCCACAAAAGGGACAAAGGGCCAGACGCGCCACAAAGAAGGCCATGGCCAGCAACAAACTTGTCAGACAGAGGCTACAAACAAGACAGCCAGTGAGGGTCCAGCCGTTATCCAATACCTACTCCCTCTCCTCCTCACCCCATCTCCCCTCAACCCGCCCCTCCTTACGGCCCTGCGGGTCGCCAAATTATACGTGTGAAGGATGGGCCGGTGGGTAAGGTGGGGCTGGTGGACCCAGTATACAAGAGCCATATAGGGCCCGGGATAAGGTACAATAAAGGGTGCAGGCAACAAATACTTGTGCAAGATAAGATA
>NW_028234422.1:12416702-12419202 GCF_977035675.1 Penaeus japonicus
ACATATATCATGTATATGTACATCTGTGTACATCATCACATTTTTATCTCTATTCCATGGCTTCCATTAATCATTATGGTGATTTCGAATGCTCTCTAGAAATAATTATCTTTACCAGAGCCACGAAATATATCACTAAAATTGCTTAATTAATGACATGCAATGAAAGATACATCTACAGTGATATATCTTATCACGTCTACTTTCTGATATATTGAATATGTTATACAAGGTGAAGCAAGAGCGTGACCTTCTATTGAGTGAATATATGCACGCAAACATGTAAATATATAAGTATGTAAATAAAATCAATATTTCAGTCAATTGCATCCGACATAAAATCATGAATTTTAAATGGAGCAATTATTTTTTAAACAGATAAATGGTATACACTTCTTTAGGTAGGGCTGATTCATAGATCCATGTCCACAGGTTGAACAGTGAGAACAAGAAACATTATGAAATAGAAGTACCTGTGGCTTATCGCTTGTTTTTGATAATGCTAGGTAATAACCTTTCGTGACAAATGTGTGCCATCGTCTAGAAGGCCGAATGGACTCAGGCCGGTCATATATCATATACCTTGAAATGACCCTCTTTAGGGGCTATTACCATATCCCAACGGGCGATCTTGTACTCCACAACCCCTGGCCATCTGTCCATCATTCACTAAAAAGGCAATATATATCGCTTTATGATAACCCTCGGAGGGAAATTAACCAAGTCTGATGAAAGATTACGCAGTATTCATAACATATATCAACAATTCATGTACCGAAATGATCCAGGGTACGAACTTGTATAGATAAGATCTACCAAAATATAACATAACGCCTGCTTTCAGAGACACACTGTCTTTAATATGGCTTCAGTGGCACACGCTTACACAATGCAAGACGATAACGATTAGCATAAAGGAGATCAACCACAGATATAATAGTAAATGGAAAATAAAAACCTGTAAGTGAAAAGGGGAACTAATAGCATCTGACCTCATAAAGGAAACTAGGAAAATAACTTGACATATGAATAAAAAATTACGAAACTTTGACATTACACCTAAACAAGAAAAGAGGCAATGCCAGTGTCAGAAAATCAAAATATAAAGGTAGTTGTAAAGCATTGGTTCCAAAATCAGTTATACTGAACCAAGACTGTGACCTTTGAATCAGAATTACATAACGCAACATTAAAATTTTGTAGAAAAACAGAAGCATTAGATCTATACTGGATGTGAACTCAAAAATAATCAACGAAACGAATTAATGCCAATTGACGTTAATCCCCTGTGTTAATTTCCAGATACTCATTTGTAATCCTATCCGCAGGAGGTGACGACGGTCTCCGTATCTGTTGATGCCCGGGATGGGAATTGGGTGAAGATCGGCGTATACAAACTACTACAAGAATGGCTTAACAAACCCTCGGACAACCTCGGGCTGGTAGTCATTGCAAATGACTCCGAAGGCCGACAGGTAGCTGTCACGAATCCCGAGGAGAATCCCTCCTATGTAAGTAAGATGGTGGCGACTGATAATCGCCTGAAGGGATGGTTAGGGAATGTCAGCAGAAATAATTCAGCATACTACAGCACTTTCCTTATGAGAGACACTGCCAAATGAAATCAACAATCAGATAAGATAATGTATGAACTATATATTACTTCTATGCACCAGATGCGTCTGTTCCCTTACATAATGTAATCAATACAATACAAAGCTTTCTTATGTAACAATACCATTACAGTACAAAGCTATCAACACAATAACCATGCTGGCTTGACCCCCCCCCCCAGAAAAAAATATAAAAAAATCTATCCTTCAATCCCTATTGTCTGGTACGTACCATAGTTTGAGAACAAACGAATAGCTCCCCTTCGTTAGTGTGCTGGCCACAAGGGTTTAAAACCGTTGCCTTTAATTATCGAGTGGACAGGTACCACGATGAATTTCCACGGTCGAGGGCGTGTGCTTATCTTCTACCATACTTATCCTTTCAAATCTTTTCCTTCGAATGTCGTTAGTATGTTCAGTTTAACACGATGCTGCTTAAATTCATTCAAGTAAAAGAGTCTTGTTATCAAAGGATGATATGAATGGAACACGAAAATATGTATGCTTGTGTATGTATCTATGTGTATGTATGTATGTATATATATATATATATATATATATATATATATATATATATATATATATATGTATATATACATGTATGTATATATACATATACATATATACATGTATGTATATATACATAAATATATATACATGTATGTATATATACATATATACATATATGTATATATATATATATATATATATATATATTATATATATATATATATATATATATATATATGTATATATACATACATGTATAAATATATATATATATATATATATATATATATATATACATATATATATATATATATATATATATATATATTCATACATGTATGTATATATATACATATAAGTAAATATATATACATACA
>NW_028234422.1:12424202-12426702 GCF_977035675.1 Penaeus japonicus
ATATATATGCATGCATATATACACACACACGAAACAGTAAAAACATGATTATACATTAAAATATTCCAGGTATAGAAGGAACGAGTGAATGTGGTATTGGCGAGCAACATGACAAAGGTGAGTCCTTACTTGTGTAATTTTACCGTTTCTGTATGCTTCTAGCATTTAGAGAGAGAAAAGGATGAGGAGATGAAATAAATAATGAAGAATGAAAGAGAGACAAGCAGCAAAAGACATTTGGCCTGGCCAAGAAATTTCCTAAGAATGTCAGTGCTAATTGTAGTTTGTACTGGTGAACCTGAGTGGAGATTTCGAGCCAATTGTACTGAAATCTTTCTGAAAAAAAATTATCCTATGAATTATAATCTGTAAAAATGTTAAATTATTCTTTGTATCTTCTAAACAGTATTCGTTCAAAAGTTATAGTACAAATGAAATAATTCGTAGTTAGCAGATTCTCTGATTTAAGATTGTATATAATATACGGAAATATATTTAAGATATTCATCGAAATACGACAGACCTGCACCAGGAACGTAGAATGATACCGGTAAGCTTGTCTTTCTATCATAAAATGATCAGACTCTCCTATATGTATTGATGTATTAGAAGTGTGTGTTATATATATATTAGTATGCATGTGTTTGTACGTGTGTTTATGCATTATGCATATATATATATACTTATTGCGTGCGTGTGCTTACACATTTATTCACACACACACACACACACACACACATATATATATATATATATATATATATATATATATATATATATATATATATATATATATATATGTATATATATATATATATATGCATATATAGGTATATGTATATATATATGTCCATATATATATATAAATACATATACACATATATATATATATGCATGCATATATACACATATATGCATATATATGTGTATATATGTATATATATTTGTATATATACATATATATACAAATACATCTATAATTATATATATACATATAAATATAATGCGCATATATATATATATATATATATATATATATATATATATATATATATATATATATATATATATGTGTGTGTGTGTCTGTGTGTGTGTGTGTGTATGTGCATATGTATATATGTATATGTGTGTGTGCATATGTATACATGTGTGTGTGTGTGTGCATATGTATACATGTCTATGTGTGTGTGCAGTGTGTGAGTGTCTAGCTTTGCTTGTGAATGTTTATCTTGGTGTGCGCGCACGCGCGTATGTGTGTGTATGCGTGGGCGTGAGTGCCTCTGGTTGGTACATGTATGTACTGTGCATCTACACACATACACACACATACACACACACATACACACACACATATATATATAAATACTTATATATATAAATGCACATAAATATATATATATATATATAAATACATATATTTATATATGTGTATATCTATGTATATATGTATGTATATATATATACATATATACGTATAGATGTATATGTACCTACATATATGTATATACATATATATATATATATATATATATATATATATATATATATATACGTATACATATATCTGTATGTGTGTGTGCGCGCGAGCGTATGCCTAATTATCGGTATGGAAATTGGTAAGTATATGTATATCTGCAACTGAGAATTGTGAAGAGTAATCGTTTGAACTATTATGTGCGTTATGTGAAAATGAATTTTATTTTCATACATTGCAACGTGACGGTGTGTAGTTCATATTAGTAATGTATAGTCCGCATTATGTTAAGAAACCAGGGAGTTTATCTAAACATATACAGACATATGACATACAGGATAAAGAGATCTATCCTGATCTATTCTGGTGGCAAAAAAAAGGAATTAGACAGAAAAGGCTGGCACGAAGAAATGCCATGTAGTCCAGTTAAGCGACTCTAGGAGAGTTGTGAAGACGAGTAGGCTCCCTGTAATGTCTCATTGGTATTATACTCTTTGTGGGCTCGCAAAGAAAAAAAGTTTTACTAAGCAATGCTCTATGAAATATGCCGATGTTGTCTAATTCAACTCAAATATTTGATTACATTGTAATCATAATCTTTTTTTCTTTAGAAACTACGTACATTTAAGTAAGAAGTAAGGGTAGAGGAGTCTGCCTTACTTTTCCTGAATTAGTACTTAATTTGTAAACAAATATTAACACACAGACATACACACTGACAAATATATATATATATATATATATATATATATATATATATATATATATATATATACATATATATATACATATACATATATATACATATGTATACATATAATATATATACATATATATATAATATATATGTATATATACATATATATTTTTTTATCTTATTTATATATGTGTATACATATATATACATATATATACATACATCTATATGTATGTGTGTATATATGTATGTATATATATATATATGTATATACATATACATAATTTGACAATCATCAGCATCATACAATACTTACAGCTGACACCTCT
>NW_028234422.1:12436702-12444202 GCF_977035675.1 Penaeus japonicus
CTCTCTCTATATATATATATATATATATATATATATATATATATATATTTTTTTTTTTTTTTTTTTTTTTTTTTTTTTTTTTTTTTTTCTGTCCTATCTCGCTTTCTTTATCAATCCTCACTCTCTCTCTCCTGTCTTCTCTCCCTGTGTCTCTCCTCCTCCCCCCCCCTCTCTCTCTATCTATCTATCTATCTCTATCCATATCTATCCAATACTTTCTCGATATTTATTTACCAATATTTCCGGTTTCTGAATATGCTTTTCGTTTTTGTTTTTTTTTGTTTTTTTTTATCATACTAGATATGACATTAAACCTATGATTTCCCGCCTATATTTGATAATTATTTTCATTCATCAGTCCATCTCAATACGACAGGGTACAATACACATAACGGAAGAGAAGGCTGGGATGGTAAAAGAAGTAAACATAGTATGGCAGGTTATGTAGAGGTGTAAAGATTTTGAGGGGGTATCAGATTATTTTCCTACAGACTGTATGGCTGTGTGACCGAGCAAGAAGAATACAGTGGCACTGAATATCTTAAGTGTGTTGTAAGTGGCTGAGAGTGTGTAACACGACCGGGCGAAACATAAGTGACAACACAGGGTGACTAGCATCACGAGTGACATACCGGATGACACTGCCATATAATTAACAAGTAAGAAAGACCACGTAATAATTGGCAACATGACTGATAATATCAACTGCGTGGCAAGTCCGACCCACTCACAACGCAAGTGACAGACCGGGCAAATCTCATCACGAGTGACAACACCAACTGGTGACAACGCGAGTGCCAGCTGCGGGTGACTGCCAACGAGTTACATGATACTGAATGAGAACAATGACTTGACTTGTAGAGTCGGATACTTAACTAAATGCTTTTTATTAATAAAAAAGGTAGATGTTTAGAAAACCCATGCAGGTATCCTAGTAAAGATTGCACGTGAAAGATGATTCTGGGCAAGTCATTCAGTGACAGAGAACTAGTTTATGCACTGCAAGTAAAGTACAGAACAGGGAATTAAAGGGAAACTACTGTTAAGTACCAATGGTTGAAGACGTTGAATGCATAACAGTTGTGACTGATCTATTAAAAAAAAAAAAAAAAACAGGATTGCCATGAACGAGCAATGTAAAATTATGTAACAATTTTGAGGGTTCTGACTGATCACCATTGTTTCTATGACAGCAAACAGACTCTCTATGCGTAAAATAACTAATGAGCTTACACACGCAATAATAACGATGTCATTGTTAAAGAAATTCCATTTTTTTTAATTGCAGTTGTTTTAAACTTTCTTTCAGTCAACCCTTTGACAGATATTGTAGGTAATACGAGTATTTTTTGTGAATATTCATTTAAAAACAAGGCGAAAATGCTAGCATTCAGAATACTATTTCAGGCCCCTTAGGGGTACCATGCTACAATTTTTCCTTTGTCAAGGAATGGATAGTTTCTATCTCGTATTCAGTGACTCATGAAGTTGGTTATTCATGACCCACAAATTAGCTGGTGATTAAAGCAATTGCCGTTTCAAATGTGCCATCGCATGTGTATGTTTATGGTGGATATATCAGAACTGTTTTTCTCCAAGTGTTTTTTCGTTTATTCATATAACTTCATTAATCTTACAAATGAGAATCCATAACAATGAAATAATCCTTTCAAGCACACGCATGCGTAATCATTAACTGACACACATTCAGTGATGACTATTTGGATGAGTCAGAAGCATATCAGATTAATTACAAGCGAAATATAATGAATGAAAGTCAATATCCAACGGCATGTGTGCATGTGCTTTTGCATGCGCTTAAATGTGATGAAATTTTGTTATTTACTCTATGTGGACGTGCGATTTCGTTTTAATGATAACGTTACTTTCTTAATGGTTTTGATTACAGTTATTTAAATATCCATGATAATTGTAATCGCTAATCATGATAATGTTTAACGATTCATTTTACCAATATCAATATAATTATCATCATTCCGTTAAATCTCATGATCCGAGTGGCAGAATACCAGAGTAAATGACATGAATGATAAGATATAGTGTTGTGATATTGACAAAGGTAGGTATTATGCTGGTCACCACTGTCCAGATGTTTGTTGGGGCGATGATCGATGATCATAATTAAAAGACCCATGGTGGTGATTAATAATATTTTATCCTTACAAAATAGTTTTTCATTGGTTATACATATGACCACGTATGTGTAACTCAGTTCAAGTTATTTGTAAGTTATGGAGTATCCTTCAAAATATGTAAAGAACATCAAAACTGAACGATACAAAGGTATTAATTAGGATCATTACTACTGATAAACGTCCGGGTCTTGCAGTGGCTGGATAATCTGATAATCATGGTGTGTGTGTATGTGTGTGTTTGTGTATGTGTCCGTTTTGTTAGGGTAGTCTGATATCATTTAAAACGTAACGGGTCCAGTATTTCCCTTACCAGTGTGGCTGTTTAACACACATGTATTAATCATATTTTAGGAGCATGTTTGATTTTGTATGACACGGGTATAGTACTTGCCTTCTCAGTGTGGATTTTTTATATATGTTTCACGAACAAAATAAAAACACAGACAGATAGACAGACACATACACACACATATGTATATGTGTGTATGTATGTATGTATATAAATATATATGTGTGTGTATAATTATGTGTATGTGCGTGTATGTATGTATATATATGTATATATATATATATATACATATATGTGTGTGTGTGTGCATATACACTCACACGCACACACACACACACACACATATATATATATATATATATATATATATATATATATATATATATATATATATATATATATATGTATGTATATATATGTGTGTGTGTATGTATATCATATGGGTGTATGTCAAAATAATTCTACTATCTCACATTAGCTGACCCATACAAAGGTTTTTGACCTGCCTAGTTAATATAACCTTCCTTATAGTGTATACCTGCCTGTATTACATCCGAAACATTTCTACGTATATACACTGGTTACAAACTAGTCCTTACCTATGAATATATATTGTAATATTTTGATGACGATTTATGGCAATTTCCACATATGGTAAGGGAGTTGGCAAGAGAAGGAAAGAGAGTGAGAGAAGAAAGGAAGAGGATAATGGGAGGATCTTTTACGTAACTTTCTACTTCCTAGAATTTTTTATCAATTATCTTCGTTCAGACCACTGACAGAGAAAAAGAAAAAGGACGGAAGAGGGGAGGAGCAAGAGAGAGAGAAAAGACAGGAGGAAATGTGAGGTAGGAGACAAAGGGAGAAAAAGTGAATAGAGATTTTGGGAAGAAGAGCGGCAATAAAAGGGGAAACAAAGAGAATAGACATTCGTGAGGCAAGAAGATTAGAATGTTTATCGTAATGATACAAGCCACGGCTTCCTTTTACAGATAAGATTGCATAAACGTGAAAGAACCACTTATTACAAAGATGAGATTAACTTTTTAAAACTTTTCTCGCTAATGTTGTAACCAGGTTAATAAGACAAATGATCTGAATAAGCACTTCCTTTGGGAACAATTACCCATAACAACTTTTTAGTACAAACTTTACATCAAAGTGTTCTTTAAAACATCGTAAAGGAAAAAAGCGGTATCCTATAGGTAGGAGTTGTGATGCAATCTCCAACGGGGCTACCAGGTTCCGGGACGAGGAACAGGATGTCTCGGAGAAGTTAAAAAGTTAGAAATTCCTTAATAACGATGTCATCACAATCTATCATCCGTATCAGTCACACAGTCTTGCTATTTCTTCTCTTAATCCTAACCTCTTTTTTTGCGTATGTATATCAGTATCAGTATATTTGTATGTATATATGTGTGTGCGTGTGCGTGTGTGTGTATGTGTGTGCGCATATATATATATATATATATATATATATATATATATATATATATATATATATATATATATATGTGTGTGTGTGTGTGTGTGTGTGTGTGTGTTTTAACAAATAAATTAAACTAAGAAATAGATAAATAAACATATTTAATTTTTTTTGTTTCCTTGAACATCCATCCACACACACACACATTTATACATATATGTACAAATATATATATATTAATAAATTAAACTAAGAAATAGATAAATAAACATATTTAATTTTTTTTGTTTCCTTGAACATCCATCCACACACACACACATTTATACATATATGTACAATATATAATATATATATATAACTATAACTTATATATAAAAAATATATATATATATATATATTGTGTTAACAGTTAATGTGAGTTTAAGCTTTCAAAGCTGTACTATTATCATTATCATCATTACAATCATTATTTAAGTGACGGAGGTAGCAGCCTATTACCCCATTACTGGGTTGGAAAGAACCATATGCCGGAGTAACTAGTTACAAATTTTGATGGAGGTCATGTGAAGTGAACTATGACACTTCTTTAACATGCCGAAACGACACACACGTTCGTATTACACTCACGATCCGTTTATGAACGACTATGGTACATCAATATGTAATGTTTACACCTCTCTCTATCCGGACGGAAATACGTCTGTTTTTTTCCTACATATATGCAAATAGGGCTCTATGGAGAAAGATAGCTAATATCTAAACTGAATATCACCGGAAGACAAGGCTGGACAAAGTGATTATGCTGATTGCGGCTTAAGTATTGAAACCATGCAAAACGACGTCACGGTTAACATAGCATACATACGAATACCAACACATTCTCAGTCCTGGAGATCAGCATTCTATTCAGAACCACCGACTTGCAAACTTTTGCCAAACTGTAAAATCAAGTTATAAAAGTCAAGAAACAATTTTCACTTGCCTTTGATAAATTTCCAAATACTTTCAAAGTGATATGTTCATATTAGAATTATTTGGTGATACAAAAAAATGTTTTCCTGTCTGCATCGAGCCAAGGCAGACATTTTTTGCCTTTACTTCGAGAGTTGTATGCATAGAAACCACATGGCAACCATTTCCGTCCGAAACACCTAAATTGTCTGGTCGGTTGGGGCTCTTGATGCTTCTGCAATCATGCTAGATTTCAAGGTTTGCTTCCTAAAGCGCATTGCAAATAAATGTACAATTTTTCTCTTAAGAATGTATTCATACAAAGATTTAGCCCTTACTGCTCTGAGCTATTAACACAATGCTTATCCGGGTACACAAAAACACGAACGAAAGCAAATATGCGGGTACCGTCACATATTGTATTTTTTAATCGTTTGGAATACTTTACATTCAAGACCCTGAGTGTTTGCGTGCAAAGTCTTAAAGTGAAGAGCCGATAAGAACTGCCTACCCAATAGGATTAATTCATGCACGCATGCACACACTCGTAACATTTTTTTATTTATTTTTTTTTTTTTACTATTTCTGTCTTAGCAATAATGAGTGAGATGGCCTCCCCCCCCCAAAAAAAAAAAAAATAATAATAGCAGTGATAAAGAAATTATTCTTTATGGTTTCACACATGTCTAACGCCTCGATCTATTACATGCATTTTTTTTTTTTTTTTATTAATTTTCACATTAAAATAACAATGAAAAGTATACAAGCTTCGAACCGCTTCTTTCTCTTTCTAATTTTGCATTTTTTTTCTGGGGTGTGTACCAAGGAATCATTAAAAAAAAGCCTACCCATAATGGGTGTTTCTGCAGTCTTTAATATAGTGAAAATATATACACTGAATTTATTGGAACAAATGTAACATTAATCTTTCAATTGCACCTACCCCATTTCGATTTTTTTTTTTTTTTTTTTGCACAAAACACACACAAACATATATATATATATATATATATATATATATATATAGAGAGAGAGAGAGAGAGAGAGAGAGAGATAATGCACGCATAATCATACATACACGTGTTTATGTGTGTGTATATGTGTGTGAAACACGAGACAAATACGAATTGCATATTGACATACTTATAGACGTTTATGTGCACGTTTGTTGACGATGCGTGTGTGTGTTAGTGGGAAGGTGTCCCTCTGTACTTGTATGAAAGTTTATTTTGTGCTCAACATATATAGGTACACGTGAACAAGGTATCTAGAGACACGTGTGATCCCTTGAATGATTCAAGTGGCGTGACGAGAGAGCGCACTGATGAAGACACGAGTCTGGTATCTCTCTGTTGCCATGGTAACCAGCATGATTAAGTTCCCATCCTAAGAGGATTTAGCTCGAATTATATCTGTCGTCACGGAATGTAGAAGAATCATTTTACCCAGTGTTCTTATCTACCCTAATAAAGATTTCACGAAAACTGCCCATAATCAGATATTCTTCTGTTCTTAAACTCTACTGGTTAAGTGCCATTCGTAGGACATGAGCCATTACACGAGGCAAGGAAATTGATGAAATGGGGCCCACCTTCTGAATAATTATAGGAGATTTAAAAGCTGATGATCACGCACATCTGAGAAGGGGAATACGCCGGAGGTCTTCTCCCCTGTGCCACTTCGAGTCAAGGCACCAGCACAGCTACACCCACGCTTACCGTCATTTCTCATCCAGGTACTATCCAAGCCCTCAGTACTATCGCGTATAATTACTATCCACGGTGATAGTCATCAAGCCCACGTGTTATCCAATGTTCTACTATATCCAAGCTTTAAGGCATCCAGGGAGTACCACGTCCAGTTCATTCACACGTTACGAGAAAATAGCAAGAAGTGAAAGCAATATTAATACTGATATGTGTGAACAAGAAGTTAGTCAAGAGGAACGTTGCATCAATAAGCAGTCTAACGGATGAAAAGTTACTTTTTTATTGTTAGTGAGTGGGTGGGTGTGTCCTTAAGCGTATATGTGTGTTTGATCTTGTGCGTTTTTTTTTTTTTTGTGTGTGTGTGTGCACGCGTAAACATTCAATTTTCGAAATAATGAACCAACACGATAGTGATGCTTTCCATGCGTAAAAGCATGCGGCCGCATTTGTGTATTCACGATATGCAGATATATACATACAAACATATAAGTGTGCGCGCACGCACACGCACATACACACATACGCGCGCGCACACACACACTCACACGCATACACACACGTACAAGTCGTACATATATATATATATATATATATATATATATATATATATATATATATATATACATATATATACATATATATACATATATATATACACGTGTGTGTGTGTAGAATATGTACACACACACATAGGGGCAACGGTAATCTAATTTATATAAATTTGGTATCAAGAAATACCTCCCAGGTTGCCACCTTACAACATTGTACTGTTACAATCCGTGCACAAACGTGGGAGGATTTAATCTAAAATGTAATTTATTGATCTTTTACTCAGTCCCTTTGGTTACTTCATACTCTATTCAATAACTCTACATGATTATAATAGAAATCATTATTTATATATATATATACATACATACATATACACACATATGTATATATGTATATATATACATACATATCTGT
>NW_028234422.1:12449202-12454202 GCF_977035675.1 Penaeus japonicus
TGTGTGTACATAAACATATATGTATATATGTATATATATATACATACATATATATGTATATATATACACGTTTGTACATATACATGCATATAGATGTACACACACGTGTGTGTGTGTGTGTGTGTTCTTACCTAGTTGTTACATTTAGATTGCCCCATAACTTTTTGAGATGTATGCTTCTGGCACATACGTTTTCTGGAAGGTTCCATCTATCATTAGCCCTATTTGGAAAACTATATATTTAGATCTTTTTTTACTATGACCTCTTGTTCCTCTTTTTTAATAGCTAATTCCTTTTCTAATATATATAATCAAATACCCTAATTTTCTTATTTACTCCAATGTTGTAAGTTTCAAAGTTGTCGCCCATGTAGTGTCCGTTCGTTGAACTCGTGCTGGTTTATCTACATTTTTTTTTTAATGTAGAACCCATACTACTGCAGCGTATTCTAGAGGTCTTATGACATCCATGATGGTTTTCATCACCATATCTTCATCCACATATATGAATGCCCTTTTCATGTTTGCAAGAAGAGGGGATTTTTTCCTTAAACAATAATCAAAAGATATTTCTGCAGTGTCGTGGCTGGTAACGCAATGACAACTTGGCTGTCCCAAACTAACCTACCAGCCCTTACGGTGTCATATATTCTCCTTGGAGCCTGCGTGTGCCTAGGACTCGATTACCATGACCCCACTCCTACACCTGCGAATCTCGTGAATTCTTCTGTCCCAGACCTGCAATGGGCACAGGTATGTACACGCAGCTTCACTAATATTTCAGTAAATATATTGCATATGCTAATTAATACCAATAAGCATAATAATGATAGCGGTAATAACAATGATCATGATGTTTATGATAGCAATAATGATAACAATAATTATGATGATAATGATGACAATAATAATAATGGCGATGGTGGCAATAGCGAAAATAATGGTAATAGCAATAACAACCACAACAGCAATAATCCTCCTCATCATAATAATAATTGCATATATCATATATGCATTAGAGATAAAGATTATTTTTCTATCTTATTTCAATTCACGACAGACAGTGAGGCCCTTTCCTTACAGGTGATCGAGGGTACAGTTCGTGGGGCGGGACAGGTGTACGGGTGCCCTGGCTTCATGTCCTCCTGCTTGATCCTGGTGGCCATTCTTCTCTTCTCCCCAACTATGTTCCTACAGGCGTGTCTCGGAACACTAGTTGGCAGCCTCTGTGGTTAGTGTGTGGTCCGTATGCGTGTGTGTATTGTAAGAAAGAGGAGGCTGGTTTCGCCCCAAGAGTCATAGCTGTAAATCTTTGGCCGATTCACACTACCTCATCTTACAGGCGTCTTTTACGTCACAGTAATTTGTCCAATGCCCGTTAAGCTGTTCAATTCAGTCAGCTCAGTGAAATTTACGAAAGCTAGCTGAAAATCGGGTAGCAGTTTGTATCCGTAAAAACGATCCCGTTCGTACGGATGATATTGTTACATATGGTTCAAGGATATATAGTGGCGCTGTTAATTATTTTAAGATTACATGGTCTCATTTATGCAGAAAACAATAGATACTAAACATTGTATTTATATTCCGAGCCGACGGATCACTTTGATGCAAGATTTGGCATGAAATTTGTACATACACGATAGACGCCTCTAATAGGTCTTTCGATATTCAATAGAGTGTATAGTCGTTTTTCTTTATCTAGCAGGTCCAGTAAGACATTCAGATCTAAGTCATAGCAGTAATCTCATAACATGTATTTATTTCGTGTTTGTTACGTCCGTCACCTAGCTCCGTCGTATCACTGACGCCCGTAAAGCGAGCCAGAGTGAATTGGCCGAGAAAAAGATTACAAGTGCACCTAGTTGCAATTTTCTTGCAGGTGTCCTGATGCAGCCAAACGATTTAACTCGAGTTTACAGAGGGGATTACGGCCGCCATAGCCTCCTGACGGCGCTCTCACTCGGCGGGTTCTTCTTCGTCCTAAACTTCTACTCGAGTCTCGTGGCTGTAGCTGGGGCCGTCCTATCAGCTTTCATCTATCAAGCAATGCTGAAGGTAACGTCGTAGAGCTTTGTCTTCTCCGGAAGATTAGGAATTTTCACTTCATCCCTTCTGGTAAATGCGATTTGCCTGAATACTGTCATACGATATCAAATAACTTCTATTACCACAGACTGGCTTTTGTTGTTTTGCTCCCAGAATATACATATCCCCAGACAATACACTGTACTACTTTAGTGAGGTCTGTTCCCTTTTCAAATACCTCCTCACTAACATGTTTATAACCATATATCAGTAATTTCATTTCATACTTTCAACGCTAGTTGTATATTCTAACATCACGCCCTTTCATACAGGATACTTTACTACTGTACTACACTTTAACATACGCTTAAACTTCCTGTTTCTTTAATCCTGTAACCTCATCCATTATTTTCCTTGTAGCACTTGGATTGCTTTAAATGCGCCGTTAACCTTTATTTACCACAGATCAACATGATAGTACTGACGGTGCCTCATGTGGTGACGACGTTGGTACTCCTACACACACGGATGCGAGGTGGGCTTATAAAAAGGATTGATCTCGTCTACCTCACTTTCCCGGAAATGCATCGCAGGCTCTTTCGACCGGGCAACGCTGTTGACGATTGTCCTGGCGGCTGATCCCCACGCCCCCCCACCCCCCACCGTTGTTACCTTATATTAATACCGGTACTTCCCTATCAACCTACATCACCATCCTTCACCACTCTACGGTATAAACATCTCACCCCTTCACAACACACTGGAAGACGAAATGCCTTTCCTTGAATACATAATAAGTATACCTAAGGGCTTGTCTATTCTTTAACACCTTGATTTAGTGCAATGGTATGACTTTACTTAGAAAGCACATTAGTTATGAAAGTCTTCTGATTCAGATAACTTCAGTAACTCATAAGGGCTTTCCGTGCTGAAAAAAAACTAAACAAATACACACACATATCTATATATTTGTGTGTGTGTGCGCATACAGACATACATAAAGATATACATATACATATATATGTATATATGTACATGTATATATTCACATATATAGATACATATATATTTGGGAATGTGCTAATTCTTTTCTGACCATCCGGTATCCGGCCGGATGGCCGGTAATGATAATTTGATAAATAAACCATACAAAGGGATAAATCGGTTACTGTAAACTTTTTAGAGGAAATTAATGTTTTATTACTTTCATTGGGCTGCATCATTCTTCTTCCGTTTTTCGTCTTTATTTTACTAATTTTATAGTTTTACATATCGTTCCAATGTATGAGAAAGTACACTTTTTGAGAACGGAAAATAATGTAAAACAATTAACAATGGAATCATTATCTGCTTGATTTGAAGGAAAGTATCCACCCACTTGTAAGCTGATTACATTTGATATAAGAGGATATTCACGACACAGTGTGCACACCTAAATAAATCAGACAGGTGAACTTCATCGACATTACCTACGAGCTGAATATACTAATGAAAAAGTTATTAGGAATAGAATTCTCCTCATACATAGAGACAGTGGTAACAGGTCACTACTTGGAAGATGATTGGGGTTATGTCGAATTAAGACACTAAGATCTGCAAAGCACGAATATTGAAATACAGTAAAATACTCATTCTTCTTTTTTTGGGTTCCTCCTCTGTGGCCTTCCTATTCCTCCAGTACTTCCATCACTCTGCTACACATCCTAAAACATAGCAATCTAGCCTCTCTTAATATGCTTCTAATGCATCCGCCCTGCGCTGTATTTTTAATATATTTGTTCTTAAATCGGAATATCTTCAACTTCCACTAACCATTTTTTTTTGTATCATGGCCTCTAGACCACAGCTGACCTCAAATACCGTATTGTAAACTTTCCCTCACATTCTATCATAAATCACTCTTGCCATACTTCTCCACCTGCTCCACCCTGCCTGCATTTTCATCTTTACTACCCTACCATACTTTCCATTACTTTGAATTTCAACTCAGTAGGAGAGAGGAAATTGTATAGATGAAATAAAAATAGGTTGCTGAGCAGGAAAGTGTCCAATGTAAATTATAGCAATAAATACAGACATAATGTTGTTACTGCCATTCTCAATAACTGAAAAAAAAACATGGTTTATCATAAGTCAAAGTGATCCTGATACCAAAAATTCTTCCAGGAAATTTATTTAAAAAATTACAATGCATGCAAGTGAGAGCAGATTTTTATATATCTATTTCACTGTTAATCAAGTGACAGCTAATGTAGTTACTTTCCTTTCTGAGGATTTAGTCAATGAAAAGAGGATGAGGTTGTCTTCCACTCTGAAGATAATATTTTAGAGATAATTCAGTTCCTCCAAAACCGTCTCGCTGTACCAGTAAAGGCAAGTTTGCAAGACAGCAACCGTTATTCATAGTGTAGGATGTTGAGGCTGACTAGATAGAGTGGTATGTTGGACTGTAACTATAAATGGGCTGAAGAGATGATGATATTCAGGTCTTGAATCCTCTTTAGATAAATACCGAATAGGATCCCACAAAGACAAATACGTTGTCTCGCATAAAGTCAAGCAATCACCAAGATTAATGAAGAACAATATTAGTCTTAGATTTTTTTATCTACATGTATTATTGTATAGTATTTCAGAAAATACAACACAAAAATAAAAGATCGGAATAGGATTTAATATACAATGATGGAATTTTGAAGGTTACGTTATAATTTATAAGTGAAAACGTTATATTTTGTCTAAAAAAAAATCCCAAATAAATCAACTTACCATAAAATCGGAAACAAAATAGATCCTTGCTGAATTCGACACGTCGCGATTCAATATCTCTTTTAACTCTCCCTTCCACTGTATCCACTTCATTTTTACATTTGATATTTCTCTTCCACTATCCATAAACTGCCCACATACACAGCGCCAGCTCGCATAATTTAGATTCAAAAGTGATAATATATCCGTAATATATTCGCAAG
>NW_028234422.1:12461702-12479084 GCF_977035675.1 Penaeus japonicus
TGTTTTGTACATGCTTTTGTACGAGGTTGGTGTAAAGAGGTCCTTCAGAAAAAACAATGTTTATAACATTAAGCAAAAGCTGAGTAAATCACGAAACCAAGTTTATCTCCCGATTGTAACTACACCGTAACACAAGTTCCAATTTTACATGATAATTTCGTATATTGGGGTAACAGTATGATCTTGAAGAAAGGATAATTCAGTAATAACCCTTTGATACGTAATGGCGGCCATGCATCTGTTTGGCCGAAGAATCCAAAGTTTTGTGTCAGTGGTTGGAATGGTAAAATAATGAATAGATGTCACGTTTATTTTATGCTACCGAGTTCAAGCGAATTAAACTTAACTTAAGGATAGTCAACACACTGATGTTATCTATACGTGTGGAAATGTTGCAATACTGTGGGAATTGCATGAACAAGTCAAAAGGTATGCATGATATGTTTTTTTTTATATATATAAATAAACAGCCATCGGATATCTCTCTCAATCAAACAGTGACTGAATCTTGTCTCAATGTGTGTGTGTGTGTGTGTACATGTGTGTGTGTATGGTTAGGATGTATGATTAGATATATATAATTGATATTTTTATAATATATATATGCATATAGTATATAGTATATTATATATATATACATGTATGTAGCTTATATAACATATAGTATATAATATTATAATAATATATTATATATATATGGATTTATGTATGGTGTGTATATATAGATGTGATATATTTATATAAATATAATATATATATATAGATAGGATATAGTTATAACACTTGTATTGTCTATTTAATATATATATAGTATATATATAATAATTAGATGTTTTAATATATATTGATATATATATATATATAACACGTCGTGTATTGTATATACATATACATATACACATATATACACAATATACACACAGAGTGTAAACATATTGATAATAGGTGATATATATAAGTAGGAGGAGTATATATATATAGGTAGTAAATATAATATATATACAGTAACCATACACACTCCACCACAGCACACCACTTAACACACACACAGCATATAGATATATTATATAAATTATATTTAATATGTATATATATATATATTTAAATATATAATATATATATATAATATATACAATATATATATGATAATTGTTGTGTTGTGTGTGGGTGTGTGTATATAAATCCACATACACACACACATACACACACACACACATACACACATATATATATATATATAATATATATCAATATATATATATAATATATATATATATATATAAATATATATATATATATAGTATATATATACATATATTGTAATATATATATATATATATATAATATATATATATATATAATATATATATATATATATATATATACATATATATGGTATATGTGTGGAGTGTGTTGTGTGTGTGACTTCTACGCGATGCTTTGTCAGAGGCGTCGCGGCAGAGCAGCCAAAAGATCACATCGTTCATTGATGATCATGCCAACATAGTTATAAAAAACGTCATAGCATTCCGTATTACTTCTACCTATTTGCCAGTTGGATGTCGTCGTACAGGACAGATTACAACTTTGAAAGGAATATATTGTAATCTTCCACCTTTATGGAAGAGTTATATCACTTGGTCTGTTCCCCTTGATATTCATCTGAAGAATTATTTATTGCGTGGTGGATATAAAAAAATATATAAAAAAGATATAGTCGGTGGCATTAAGTATAACATGACCAATGATGAATTAAAATGAGAATCGGGGAAGAAATGGAAACCTTCAGAGAATGAAAAAGGGATGAGAATGAGAATGAATAAATAAGCAAAGATAATAGTAATGATAATATAAATAAAGACAAGGATGAGGAGATTAAGATAATATTGGAGATTGGTGATAATTAAAGTGATGAATGGTGATGGATAAGACGGATGGATGGTATTAATGTGATGATAGAGCAATAGATAATAATGGAATGGATGATGATGAAAAGAATGAGCACCCAAAAAAAACAAATGATAATAATGATTATTATGAGCAGATGAGCGAATGCCAATTGAGGATAAAATAAATGATATTCATTACAATAACTAATATCGTAGACCACCGTGAGAGATCATCACGCTTCGCGCCGCACAGAGTCAAGAGATAAATTCAAAACTAGATTCAACCAGAAGTAGAGATGCGGAGTGCATGTATTGTTCAACGCGAGGAAGTAAACGACCCCTGACGTACATCAACGGCAAAACAGGCAGCTGATGACGGAAGGGAGGAAGGGTGGTAATCGGTAGAAATGGAAGGAGGGGAATAGGGGGAAGGGAGAGGGAGGGAAAGGGTGGAGAGAAAGGGGATAAGGGTTGGGTGCGGAAGGGAATGAGGGAAGTGGGAGTGATATGTAGGGGAGGGGGGAGAGGGGCTTGCGCGCGCTGTCTTGGGTCATCCGCCAACGAGGATGTGACAGAAGTTTTCCAATGTTAGGAAAGTGTTCCTGTGTGGGAACTCTATGCTAATAAACAGTGTGTTCTGTTGTTTATTAAATGAATCATAAGGATGTAATGAGCTCCGAAGTGAGGGGAAATAATGAAAAGGTCTTTTTTAGCCACCTGGAAACATTTGATACTCTTTTCTTAATTATTTTGTCAATAGTGAAGTAATCTGCTACTCTTATATTAACCAGGACCTAAAATATGTAATATATATATATATATATATATATATATATATATATATTATGCATCATTGCAACAAAGATATAAAACAAAACGAATCAAAAAGGTTGAATGAGGAAACACTGGGTGTTCGATTTTTCCAGCAATGGTGTCTATTCAAGCACTATAAAATGTACACATCTTTTTCAAAGATGCCTAAGCACAGGCAAAAATAAACTATGTTGTAACAAAGAAATGTTAGACTTTTAAGAATGTCGGAGTGTGGGAAAGAAAAAGTTAGGAGAGAGAGGAAAGGTGGAGGCGGCAATTAGGTTAAGCAAAAGAGAGAGAGAGAGAAAGAGAGAGAAAGAAAGAAAGAGAGAGAGACAGAGAAAGAGAAAGACTTAATCCGTTCACCTCCCAATATTACTTGCATTTCAGGCTGTGATCTAGGTCAGGGTCACAAAAAGCAGCAGAACACCAACGACAAAAAATACGCAGGAAAATTTCTAACAAAACACGTAATTTTCTAGATAGTTAATCAATACTTATAAGACGTTTTTGCCCGTGTGAAAGAATCACCGACGCAAATGACCCTAACAACCCGGTGTCAAATAGTCGATACGCAGGAAGGTCTAATTCTATCAGTCGCGGAACTGTACCGGGAGAGACTTGTAACACGTAAAGCGCACGTGAGCTCAGGTTAACGGGAAGAGAGAGAGAGAGAGAGAGAGAGCGGAAGGGTGAGAGGGAGAGATTAATTTGGTTTGATTTGACTGTTTATTAATACATTAAGATATCAAAAAGTGAAAAATAGAATGACTAAGAACTAGATCAACGAAAGACATAAAAAAGGAAAGAAAAAACAAGCATGCAGCAGAGACAGAGACCAAAAAAATATGAGATTCAGTTTAAACAGCCACAAACAGACGACAGAACAACAAACAAACAGACAGAAAGAGAGATGCAAGCAGAAGGACAGTAAGAGAGAAGCGAGAATAAACTACAGGGAAAAAGAAAGAGAGGGAAAACGATGGAAAGAGAAAAAAACAAGAGAGGAAGAGACATTAAGAAGAAGAAATGAATGAGAGTAGAAAGACTTACGATTAACCAGAAGCAAGACCATCGAACTTGTAAGGGTTGCTTGATAGTTGGACTCCCTTCCCTCCCCCCTTCCCCCATCCCACACCGGCCACCTTCCCTCTCCCCCTCCCATTCCCCTCCACCATTAGAACCCCGCCCTTCCCCTACCCCCTTTCTGCCCTCCAACAATTTACACCCTGCCCCTATCCCCCCTCTCTCTTCCAACGCCCTTCCCTCTCTCCCTCCCTACCTCTCCCCTCTCTCCTCCAACACCTCTCCCTCTCCCCCTACCTACCCCCTTCCCCCTTTCTACTCCAACACTTCTCCCTCTCTCCCTCCCCACCTCTCCCTCTCCCCCTCCCTATCTCACGCCTTCCCCCTCGCGCGCCTCCCTCACTCCCTCGACACCCCTCGCCTACATCTCCTCTCCCCTCTCTCCTCCAACACCTCTCCCTCTCCCCCTACCTACCCCTCTCTCCTTCAACACTTCTCCCTCTCTCCCTCCCCACCTCTCCCTCTCCCCTCCAACATCTCTCCCTATCTTTCCCCTCTCCCCTCCAACACCTCTCCCTCTCCCCCTTCCCTATCTCTCCCCTCTCCCCCTTCCCTATTTTTCCTCTCTCTCCTCCTACACCTCTCCCTCTCCCCCTCCCTATCTATCCCCTCTCCATCTCCCTCTCCCTACCTCTCCCTTCTCCATCTCCCCCTCCCTATCTCTCCCCTCTCCCTCTCCCCTCTTCCATCTCCCCCTCCCTATCTCTCCCCTCTCTACTCCAAAACCTTTCCCTCTCCCCCTCCCTACTCATCCCCTCTCTCCTCTCTACACCCCATCCAAAACCCTCTATCTCCCCCTCCCTATCTCTCCCCTCTCCCTCTCCCCCTCCCTATCTCTCCCCTCTCTACTCCAAAACCTTTCCCTCTCCCCTCCAACACTTCTCCCTCTATGCCTCTCCCCTGCCTAGAGGCTCTCCCCTCCCCATCTCCCCAGATGCTCCCGTATACCCTCCCCTCTCCTCTCCCCCTCCCTATCTCCCCCTCCGGCTAACTCATCCCCTCTCCCTCCCCCTATCGCCCTAACGCTCCTCTCACCTCCCCTCTTCCCTAACAACACCTCTCCCTCTCTCCCTCCCTATCTATCCCCTCTCTCCTCCAAAACCTCTCCTTCTCTCTCTCCCTATCTCTCCCTATCGCACCCTACCTTCCCTCTCCCCCCTCCAACACCCCTCTCCTCTACCCCTTCCCATTCTCGACGCCTCCTACAGACCCCTCCCGTCTCCCACCTCCCTAGTCTCTCCCCCTCCCCTCTATTCTCCAACACCTCTCCTCTCTCGCCCCTTGTTTCCGCTATCTCGCTCCCACTCCTCGCGACCCTCCAACACAATCTCCCTCTCTCCCCCGTCCCTATCTCGTCCCTCTCCCCCTCTCCAACACCTCTCCCCTCTCCTCCCTTCCCTTTTCTCTCCCCTCGCCCCTCCATAGCCACCTCGCCCTCTCCCCCTCCCTATTATTCCCTCTCCTCCATCTCACAACCTTATCCTCTCCATCTACAAGCTCCCCTCCCTATCGCCTCCCTCTCTCCCCAAACACCTCTCACGCGCCTTCTCCCCTCACTATCTCTTCGCCCTCTCGCCTCTAACGAGCTTTTCCCGTTACCCCCCCTTACTATCTCTCCGCCTCTCCCTCTTAACTACAACTCTCCCTCTCCCTCCCCCTCCCGACCCTCGTCCTCTCCACGCTCCAAGCACCCTATCTTCCCTCGCCCCTGCTCCCTATCTCTCTCTCCCCTGCAATAGGTCTCGCGGGAACGAGCCCATCCCTCCCTCTACCCCTCCCAAATTCCCTCTCCCCACTCTCCCTTTCACCAACACCTCTCCCTCTCCCCCTCCCTACCTCTCCCCTCTCCCCTCCAACACCTCTCCCTCTCCCCCTCCCTATCTCTCCCCTCTCCGTCCATACACCCTCCCTCTCCCTCCCCCTCCCACTCTCTCACGACTCCCCTCATACCCTACCTCCCCTCTCCCCTCGGGAATCAATTTCCCTCCCTTATTACCTAATACTACTCCCGCTCCTACCTCCTTCTCCCCTCTCCCCTCAGACACCTACTCCTACTCCCCTCCCCCTCCCTACCTCCCTACTCTACTCCTGCTCCCTCCAACACTCTCCTCGCTCCCCCTGCCGATCCCTTCTATCGCCTCCATCACCTCCAACATACCTTCTCCTCCCCTCCCTGATCTCTCCTCTCCCCTCTCCCTTCCAACACCTCTCCCTCGCCCCCTCCCTCTCTCTCGCCCCTCGGGTCCCCTCCCTATCAACTCTCCCTCTCCTTTTCCCCCTCCCTAGCTCTCTCCCTCTCCCTAAGCCCCCTCTCTCCCCCCCTCCCTATCTCTCCCCTCTCTCCCCCTCCCTCTCTCTCCCCCTCCTACCTCTCGCCCGTCCCCTCCTACACACCCCCTCCCTCTCTCCCCTCCCTATCACTCCCTCTCTCCCCTCCCCTCCTACCCTCTCCCCTCCCCTCCCTATCTCCCCCTCTCTCCCCTCCAACACAGACCGCTCTCCTCTCCCCTCCCTCTCCCCCTCTCCCTCCTACTCTCCCCTCCCTCCCTCCCCTCTCTCCCCATCCCCCCGTCCCTCCCTCTCCCCCTCCCATCTCTCCCCCCTCTAACACCTCCCCCCCCCCCTATCTCTCCCTCTCCCCTCGCAAGACCCCAACCAACACCTCTCTTTTTTCCTCTCCCCTCTCATCTCTCCCCTTCTCCCCTCACCCCTCCTACACCTTTCCCTCTCCCCCTCCCTATCTCTCCCCTCCAACACCACCCCTCTCCCCCTCCCCTCTCCCTCCCCCCGCCACACATCTCTCCCTCTCCCCCCTCCCTATCTCCCCCTCCCCCTCCCCTCCCACCCCCTCTCCCTCCCCCCCTCCCTATCCTCCCTCCCCCTCCTACACCTCTCCCTCTCCCCCTCCCTATCTCTCCCCTCCAACACCTCTCCCTCTCCCCCTCCCTATCTCTCCCCTCTCCCCTCCAACACCTCTCCCTCTCCCCCTCCCTATCTCTCCCCTCTCCCCTAACAACACCTCTCCCTCTCCCCCTCCCTATCTCTCCCCTCTCCCCCTCCCTATCTCTCCCCTCCAACACCTCTCCCCCAACACCTCTCCCTCTCCCCCTCCCTCTCCTCTCCCTTTTTTTTCTCCCCCTCCAACACCTCTCCCTCTCCCCCCTCCCTATCTCTCCCCTCCTCCCCTCTCTATCTCCCTCCATCACCCTCCCCTCAACACTCTCCCCTCCCTATCTCTCCCCTCTCCCCTCCCAACACCTCTCCCTCTCCCCCTCCCTATCTCTCCCCTCTCCCTCCCCTCCCACCCCCCCTCCCTCTTCCTCCCCGTCCGCCCCTCTCCCTCCCCCCTTCCCTGTTCCTCCCCCCCCTTCTTCCCCCCCCTTCCCCCTCCCTCCCCCCTCCCCCCTCCCCCTCCCCCCCCCCCCCCCCCTCTCCCTCCCCCCCCCCCTTTCCCCCTCCCCCCCCCCCCCCCTCTCCCCTCCTCCACCTCTCCCTCTCCCCCTCCCTATCTCTCCCCTCTCCCCTCCTACACCTCTCCCTCTCCCCCTCCCTATCTCTCCCCTCTCTCCCCCTCCCTATCTCTCCCCTCTCTCCCCCTCCCTATCTCTCCCCTCTCCCCTCCTACACCTCTCCCTCTCCCCCTCCCTATCTCTCCCCTCTCCCCTCCTACCTCTCCCCCTCCCTATCTCTCCCCTCTCCCCACCCCCTCTCCCTCTCCCTCTCCCCCTCCCTATCTCTCCCCTCTCCCCTCCAACACCTCTCCCTCTCCCCCTCCCTATCTCTCCCCTCTCCCCTCCAACACCTCTCCCTCTCCCCCTCCCTATCTCTCCCCTCTCCCCTCCAACACCTCTCCCTCTCCCCCTCCCTATCTCTCCCTTCTCCCCTCTCCCCTCCTACACCTCTCCCTCTCCCCCTCCCTATCTCTCCCCTCTCCCTTCCAACACCTCTCCCTCTCCCCCTCCCTATCTCTCCCTTCTCCCCTCTCCCT
The DNA here is from genome assembly GCF_977035675.1 of Penaeus japonicus. Lineage (NCBI taxonomy): Eukaryota > Metazoa > Arthropoda > Malacostraca > Decapoda > Penaeidae > Penaeus > Penaeus japonicus. The sequence continues at coordinate 12,469,479 of NW_028234422.1, forward strand.
CTCCCCCTCCCTATCTCTCCCTTCTCCCCTCTCCCCTCCTACACCTCTCCCTCTCCCCCTCTCTATCTCTCCCTTCTCCCCTCACCCCTCCTACACCTTTCCCTCTCCCCCTCCCTACCTCTCCCCTCCAACACCTCTCCCTCTCCCCCTCCAACACCTCTCCCTCTCCCCTCTCCCCTCCCTCTCCCTCTCACCCCTCTCCCCTCCAACACCTCTCGCGGCCTCTTCCCCCACTCCCGAAGGACGCTATCCCTAAACACCTCTCCCTCTCCCCCTCCCTAGTCCCTCCCCCTCTCCCCCTCCCTATCTCTCCCTCACTCCCAACCCTTTTTCCCCTCGTCCCCTCCAAGCACCTCTCCCTCTCGCCCCTCCCTACGAGTGAGGCTCTCCCCTCTCGCCTTGCCAGGCATAGTGTTGTGAAAATCTCGTATCTGATGAACACTATACACCAGGAGCGCCTCTAGTAAATCATGTAATGTGAAGGCAATTGATGTGGGATGCGGATTGTATAGAACCGTTGTCTCGTGCCAATTTGCTTCATGCGTTTCTTCTCAGCTTGTTAAGATAAGAATATAATCCAGATTGATGATCATATGTTTATATTCAGTGCAATAAATATTGGTGGACTACGCTTTGCTTTCTGTGTGATTATTTTTTTTATTCAGTCCATCTGTTCTAATATTGTTTATTTATTTTCTCTAAAGTATATCCACTTTTTCCATTTTATGTAATTTTAGAATTGTACGACTCCCTGTTATTTGTTTTAGGTCTATTCTCTCTATGATTTAATGTCATAGATAATATATGATTTTCTTTGCAAGCTTTTGTCACCGAAAATGCCTGGTCAGATGTGGAGCATTGCTTGTGACTATTATCGGAACTTTTTTTATTATTTTTTATTTCAATACTGCAATTGCCCCCCCCCCCTCCACACACACACACATCCTGAGACGGGGTCCGCCCTCCTCCGGCCTCCTTCCGCCATTCTCCTCCAACAATCACCTCGGCTGGCGTGCCCGCTTTTTCCCCACCTCTATCTCCCCCCTTCCCCACCGCCCCTCTCCCCCTTCCAACACCGCCACCTCTCTCCTGCCCGCCATCCCCCCCCCCCTCCCGCCCCTCTCTTCCCCCCTTCTAGACCCCTACGCCCATCCTCTCCCTCCTTAACTACACCCCTCTCACCGTTTTTGACCGCCGCCTCCCCCTTCCAACCCCCCCTCTCCCCCCTACCCCCCCCCCCCCTCCCCTCCCCGCCACTCTGAAGATCTGACACCAATGTTTCCACTTGATCAGTTACGGATCGTGGAATTCCCGGAGGTTACAGCAACCTCTCGTGTGGCAATGCTTCGCTGTTTGTTTTGTTAATGTATCTCTTGTCCTTTCTTTTTTTTATTGATTTCATGCTTTTTCGTATTAATGTTTCAGTCTTTTAGTTTGTTTTTGTGACTTGTCTGTCCATTTTCATGTATTGGTTTGTTTTCACTTTTTTGTATTTATTCACTTTTCTTCCCCATTTTCTTTATTAATTTTATATCTACTCCTCTACTTTCAATCCCCATTTATTTTCTCTTTAATTGTTTCTCCCTCCGCTCAGATCTCTCTCTCTCCTTCCTCTCTCTCTCTCTCTCTCTCTCTCGTTCGTCGTCTCTCTTCCTCTCGTCTCTCTACGGGTCTCCCCTTTACTCTCAGTCTCCTCTCTTCTCAAGCGCTAATTCTCTCTCCTTATAACTCTCTCTCTCCTCGCGCCCATCCCCACTTTTTCCTCTCGCTGCTCGAGCTCTGCCCTCAAGTGCCGTCTCTTCTCTCTCTCTCTCTTCTCTTCTCTCTCTCTCTTGCTCTCTCTACCCTCTTCTACTCTCTCTCTCTCTCTAGCTTCTCTCTCTCTCGTCTCTCTCGTTGCGGGGGGGGTGGGGGTGCCTGGACAGTCTCTCCCTCGCTCTCTGATCCGGCAGCGGAGCGCCCCGGCTCTTGCTCACGTCGGGGGGGGCGGGGGGGGGGGTCCTGGGGGGCGGCCGTGCTGGGTGGGGGCGGGGTCGGGGGTCGTCGGCCGTTCCTCCTCTGGGGGGGTCGCGCTGGGGGGGGGTCTTCTCTCTTCTCATCGTCTGCGTCTCTGCGACCGGGGGTGTGGCTGGGTCTGCTCATCGTGCTCGTCGTCTTTCACTATCCATTGCTCTCAGATTCTCTCTCTCTCCACTTTCTCCTCTCCGCATCCCCCTCCTCCTTCTACGCTTCCTTCTTCCTCACGATCCATCCTTCTCTCTCTGTCTCTTTCTCTCTATCTATCTATCTATATATCTATATATCTCTCTCTCTCTTTCCCTTCCCTCAATCCCCCCCTATCTCTCTCTGCTTTCGTTTCGTTGCCCTCCATCACTTGGCCGCGGCTCGCCATTTCCTTCGCAGCGGTCCTCTTTTTCCTCTCTCTTATCCCTGCGCCTCCCTTCCCTCCTGTCTTCCCTCCCTCCCTCCATCTATCCATCCCCCCCCCCTCCTCTCTCTCTTTTACCACCCCCCCGTTCTCCCTCTTCGCTTTTTACGCTTTTTAAAGTGTAGTTACGTATGTCTGTGGATAGGTGCTGACCATACTCAGTGAGGGCGGGGGGGGGGGGGGGGACGTCTTCATCTCTTAGCCTCGTTCCCTCGTGTCTATAATGGTTCAGCAGCCCTTCGGTCTGTCGTTCCTTTTTCTATGGACTTTCGTTTTCTTAGCCTTTGCCCATATGTGGTTTATCCGTTTATCAATTGTTTTGTAATGTTCTCTTATTATTAATACTCACTTCTTACCTTTTTTTTGTAAAATCTTGTGCTCACTCGTTTTGACTCAACCGTCTTTATGAGACTTTTATTTATTTTTTGGCTTATCATTCACGTGTCTTTTTTTCGAATATGCTTTTTATATTTTTTTAAACTTTTTTTTAAGTTTATGTTCTCTGCATCGTAGTTTCTTCTCTCCCATTTCCGCATTTCTTTCAATTTGAATATTGTATCTATACTCACTTTCATTCGGCGGCTCCCCCCCCCCTCTACGCTTTGCATAGCTTTTCTTGGTTCGTCGTAACTAAAACTCTTGCTTCTTTCAACTTAGTAGATTCCTGGTCAAGATTTGCTTTCGAATTAAAAACCACACATACACAACCAACCCCCCCCCCCCCCCCCCCCCCCCCCCCCCCCCCCCCCCCATAATTTCTTCTACCTTTATTTTGTCTTCCCCTCCTTTTCTGTTTCTCTCTCTCCCTCTCTCGTGCCGGTCTGTGTTCTCTCTCAGCTGGCCTCCCTCGTCGCTCGGCGGGGGTCGGGTCTCTTACTTCGGGTGCTCTCTCTCTCTCTCTCTTTTAATTTCCCTCGTCAGATTTTTAAAAATTTCTCCCTGATCAGTTGTCTTTCCCCGTTTCCTCTTCTTCCTCTCCATCTGCGTTTGTCCTTTTCCCTTTCTCTTTACTTCCCCCTCTGCATCTCTTTTTCTTCTCTTCTCCATCATCTTTTTAATCTCATCTTCATCTCCTTTTCCTCCCCTACCCACCTGCTCTCCTCCTTCTCCACTTCACTTGTCGTCGGGTTGCTCCGTCAGCTTTTTTCCCATGCGGTCGCTCTCGATTGGCTCCTCTTCCATCTCGCTTGGTTCTTCCACCTCTCTCATCTTATTTCCCCCTTCCCCTCTCCCAGCTTCTCTCCAGCTCATTTTTTTCTTTGACCTCTCTATTTCTTCTTTCTCCCAGTTTTCCTTGTATCTCTCTGTACTACATCTCCACCTCATCGACTCCTGCTCCTGCTACTCCTCTCAAGTCCTCTGCTGCCTCCATTCTCCTATATCCTCTCGAGCGGGCCACCGTCGGCGGTCTTCAATCTCTTCTCTCTTGTTTCAATTTCCTCTCCCCTTTCTTCCCGTCAATTCCTCTCCACCTCCTCTTTCCTCTCTTCTCAACTCCCTTTCTATTCCATCTCCACCTCCTCTCTCCTTTCCTCTCCATCTCCTTCTCTCTCTCCTCTTGGCTCCACCTTCTCTCCACTACTTCCTTTCTTTCTTCTCCTTCTTCTCTCTCTCTACTCTTGTCTCCTCATCCTCTCCTTTCTTCCCCCATTTCTTATCTCTCTCTCCTCTCTCTTCCATCTCCTCTCCACCATTTCTCTCTTTCCTCCCCCTCTCTTTCTTTCTTCCACCTCCTCCCTCCTCTCTCTCTCTCTCCCTCTCCCTCTCTCTCTCTCTCTCTCTCTCTCTCTCTCTCTCTCTCTCTCTCTCTCTCTCTCTCTCTCTCTCTCTCTCTCTCTCCACCCGCCCTTTCCCCCGCCATTCCAGTTCCTGTTCCCCTCCCTCACGTAGCGGCCAAGTAGTACTCTGCCCCGTGACGTCATCAGGGTTACGGCTAATTTTGTAACAGCTCCAAGTAGAAGATGCTTCGAGTTGCAGCCTCGGCTGGAGAGCGCGGGCGGCGGCGGGGGCGGCGGCGGGGGCGGGGCTCGAGGTACGAACTGCTGTAGATGACGAGGGTTACAGAATCCATGCAGATGAATAGACGTTCATGTATACATCATATATATATATATATATATATATATATATATATATATATATATATATTATATAATATATATTATATATATATATATATATGTTTGTATATATATATATAATTATATATATGTAGGATATATATATTGATATATATATATATATATAATATATATATATATATATATATATATATATATATATTATTTATATATATATATATTATATATAGTGGGAGTATATATATATATATATATATATATATATATAGTACATACATACACTCACGACACAACACCACCCACCCACAAACACACAAACCCACACACACCCACACTCAAATATTTATATATATATATATATATATATATATATATATATATATATATATATATATATATATATTATATATATATATTATATATATTAATATATATATATATATATATTTATTTATTAATTTTATTTCATTATATATATATAAATTATATATAGTGAAATTTATAACATTTATTATATTTATTTTTATTTATATTTATATAATTATATATAATATATATTTGTAGACATTGTTTGAACACACACAGAGACTTATATATATTTCTATTTATATATATTTTATATTATTATATATAGAATTATATAAAATATATATATATATATATATATATATATAATATATATACATCTTATATATTTATATACTAATATATATATATATATTATATGATATAACAATATCATATGTATATGTATCATGTATCATATCATATATGTATGAATATACTGGTGTAGTATATATATATATATTTTTATTTATATATATTATATATATATATATATAGTATGATATATATATATTTCGTATATATACACACATATATTTCCATATGTATTTATATATACATATATTAGGACATATGTATATATACATATGTATATACATACATATATATATACATTGGTTATATATATATAACCTTCTACATTACACTACATGTGGCCCCCCCCCCCCCCCCCCCCCCCCCCCCCCCCCCCCCCCTTCTACACACATGGCCGTATGCATGATTTATATCATATATGATCAATATTATATTACCCCCCCCCCCCCCCCCCCCCCCCCCCCCCCCCCCCCCCTTATATATATATATATATATATGACATTCGTATTTGTATACATATATATATATATATATTACATATATTATATATAGATATATATATATATATAAATATATATATATATATATATTACATATATATTATATATAATATAAATATTTTATATATTATACATATTTATATATATATATTTGTGAGTATTGTATTCATTCATCCTATAAGATATATCTATGTGTAAACGTATCATCATATCTATGTATATGAATGAATATACAGTGTAAATGTGCGTCTAAATATAGGCACTTCCTCACACGTTCAGCCTTGCAAAACCCGAACTCAAGAGCGGTTTGCGGAAGACCGTTTCCCAATGGCGGCGCACTTGGCTTAACACTCATAATGGTAAATTGGAGAGAGAAGTAGAGAGCCTCATTAGCAGCTGCGACCATGATGAAACGATCGGATATCACTTTCTAGCACGTGTCTCAATTCAAGAAAGGGATATCATTATCATTAATAGGAGTATGATCTGTTGCATGTGTCCCCCTGGTTTTCCTTTTTCCTTTTTTTTCTTCTTTATTTGTTTGTTTATTTATTTATTTATTTTATTTCTTATTCTTTTTTTTTTTTTTTTTTTTTTTTTTTTTTTTTTTTTTGCTTTTTCAATTCAGTTCGCTATCAACTCTACTTCTATCATGTTCTCTTCGGCAAAACTCGAAGCAGTGACATTAAGATTTATGATGTACTCACGAGGAAAGTAATAGCCATGGGGCATGTGGTATCTATGCCATGACCGTGTTACATCTTACCAGAAACTTCGCTCAGGGAATCCTCATGGAGCGCGCGTTATGATTACTTTGCTGTTTTCTTCTTCTGTATGTATATATATATATATATATATATATATATATATATATATATATATATATATATTATATATTATATACATATATATATATATATATATAATTATATATATATATATTATAATATATATTTAACATTATATATATATATTTATATATATAAATATATATAATATACTTTATATATATATATATATATATATATATACATAGAAAGATAGAAAGACAGATAAATAGATAGAGGGAGAGAGAGAGAGAGATAGATAGACAGGTAGAAAGGTGTGTATAAGTATTTGTATATATATGTATATGTATATATATATACATATATATATATATATATATATATATACATATATGTAGAATATAAGCGTAATAAATATATACTATAAATAAACGTATATGGTACTATATATAAATAAATATTTAAATCGATATATTATATATATATATATCATATATATATATACATTTATGTGGGTTGTTTATATATATATATACATTTATATCATATATCATGTATATAACTATATCACATGTATGTATGTATCTATCCAATTTATATAATATACATATACACTATATATATAAATATATATCACTTATATATACTATCTATCATAGATAGCATCTAGATAGATAGATAGATAAATATATATGAATAAATCCCTATGTTATAACAATATATATATATATTATATATATATATATATATATATTAATATATATATATGGTATAAGTATACATCATCCATATTATATATACATATATGTTTATATATTACATACATATATCATGTATATTATATACTATATTATAATATATATATATATATACTATATATAGTTATATATATATCATACATATATTACTATGTATATATATATATTTATATATATATATATTATATGTATATAAGACTTATATATATTATTTACACACATATCACAACACACACACACACACACGTGTGTGTTATGTGTATATGAAAAATATATAAATATGAATATTTATACATATATACTCATACTACTATACACACACATTTACATATATATATTTTTAGAGATAGGATACCATAAGTACCATATATATATATATAAATTATATATATTTAAGTATATATATTATGATATTATATGTATTTATATATATCCTATCTTTTAGTATATATATATTTATATATATATATATTTATTCTAATATATATATATATATATATATATATATACTATATATATGCATGTATGTTATGTTATATGTATATGTATCTCTTTTCTCTCTCATTTACTCTTTCCTCTCTAATCTCTTTCTCTCTCCTCTCTCTCTATCTCTCTCTCTATTCTCTCTTTATATATATATTTATATAATATTTTTATTATATATATATATATGAACTTTATATATATATATCATATTTTTATATTTGTTATATATGTATTGTATATATTATGTATATATGTATTTAGATATAAATATACTTAATATTATATGCATTATACTTATATGCTTAGTATATTATATATATAACTATATATATATTATATATAATATATATATATTTATAGATATATATATTTCAAATATATATCTGGGTGGGTGTATAGATATGTATTTATATATATATATATATCATATTATATTTATATATATAATATATATATAATATATTATGTATATATATATACATAGAGTAGATAGATAGATAGTTGTTATATGTAATATATTTTAATATATTATATATATATATATAAACTATATATGAATAAATTATGCATATATCTGTATATATATTGGCATATATCTTATATACTATATTTATATATATATATATATATTATATATAATATATATTATATGTATAATGTCTGTATATGTATATGTATATGTATCTCTTTCTCATATCTTTCTCTCTCTCTCTCTCTCTCTCTCTCTCTCTCTCTCTGTATATATATTTATTTATATATATATATATATATAATATATTTTATATACATATATATATATACATATATTTTCTAACACACACACCACACAATATAAAATATATACTATTTATTATATCTATATATATATATTATATATATAGTATATATATTATTATTATGTTATATATTATTATATGTATATATATGTGTATATACATATTTATATATTTTTTTTATATCTATATTATATATAAATCTATATGTATGTATATTTATATATCTATATTATATTTTATATATTATCTTTATATATTCAAATATATATCTGGTCTATATATTATATATATTTATATTGGTTCTATTATATATATGTATATAGTTATATATATATAAAGAGATAGATATATAGATGTATATATACATATATATATATTTATCTATATATTTATTAATATATATAGATTTATACATATATATGAATAAATATATATACATACTTATATTCACACCACACCCACACACACATGCACACACACACACACACACGCAGCACCACAACGCACTCACAAGCTCACTTATATATATATTATATATATATATTATAATATTTATTTATACTATATAAAAAACTACATAATTTAATTTCAACTAGAAAAGTCAAATGTGAAATCAGACCGGTTCTTTCATCCGAGTGTTGATTACCTAACCAGTTTTCCTTCTGACAACTTTGCTTTTTTTGACACAATTATTAATTAATACCACACACCACACACACACAACACATAATATATATAGACTATATTTATATATATAAATAGTATAGTTATTATATATTATACATTACCAACAAGCTACTCATATTTTAATATATTTAGTATACAGATATATATATATACATTTCTACTAATATTTATTCATAAGGGTGTGTGGGTGTTGGTGTGGGGTTGGTTTGTTTTTGTGTGTACTTGTGTTTGTTTGTTTATTTGTTTGTTTGTTTGTATGTGTGTGTGTAAAGCATATCTGTGAATGGCAGAGGTTCGACTACTTGTCAGGGAGTTAGCTATGCATCTGTATTAATGCATGACAGTAGTATTCCATCTTACATAGAAACCTTAGGATATCTGGCTTATGTGTATGTATATATATATATATATATATATATATATATATATATATATATATTTA
>NW_028234422.1:12479184-12481684 GCF_977035675.1 Penaeus japonicus
TGAAAACCACGCTAGTTGAAGTTAGGGAACTTTTATCCTCTCCAATGTAGACATCCTGGTTCTCTGCACACCAAGCCTAGTGGCCTTCCCCCTTCTGGAAAATTTCTCGAAGTCTTTCATGGAAATAATCATAAGTTGCATCATCATGGTTATTTTAATTTATTTTGGTCAAAGGCGTTGTCACAATGAAGGTAGCAGATTGATATTGCCCACAACTCCTCTATTGCATAGGTGACATGGGAGAAAAATTGACAAGTAACTTCAAGAAATGTTTCCAGTGGTGGGAAGACCGCTTGGAGAAGTATGTAGATTAAGATCGATTTTGTAGGTATGCATTATAAATTCTAGTACTAAAACTCTTTGCAGAGGTTATCAGTAACAACCATAGAATAAACTGCCCCCCCCCCCTCAGTGTCTTTCATTTGTAGCTGATCTTTACAGCACAGATGTACACCCCCATGTATTTCGATCTCTCCTTATCCAGTCAATTAGGGACACTCTTTCATCTCGAAAATTCTCGACTGCAAGAACTGTGTTGGCCCTGCTTTTAATTACAAACCAGTGTGGAAATTCCAAGACGGTTGTATGGAATTATTTCAAGTTTGTAGAGATTGTACGGATCTTCTTTGTAGTGTATTTGCCTTACGAAATCTTTGAATGCACAACATTTTTAGAGTATGGGATTGGCTGAGTAAACGCCAAAGGTTGGTACTAATAGATGGGTTGGAAGGTTCGATAATTAGTGTGTGGGTCTTGAAGGAACTGTAATCCACTGTGAATTCGGACAAACAGATTTTAGTGTTTTAAATATATTCCCCAGCCATTAGTGGTTTGGCACTGATTAGCTTCCTTTAGTATTAGGTAGCAATCACTGATCCGCAGTTTTCTGGGACCTCATCCAGTAGTTGTAGTATAGCAGTAATACGCATTGATTTACCAAATGGTAATTTCCGTGACAGACTGAACGCTATTCCTAGACAGAAGGTCTTTGACTATGTTTGTTCAGAAACTTTTTGCTGGTTCTTTCCGTCCGATATGGTGATGATGCTAAGGATATTGGTACTTTTTAACCACCTGTCTTTTAAAGGTTTAGATGTAGTTTGGTATGTTGGCTTATAAAGTTCTTAGATTCAACTTTCCTTCCCCAATTAGGTTGGGATTTATTTCAGAAGACTGAGTAGGTAATAAATCTTTCTTGCATGTGTTTTACCTTTATTGGGTTATTACCAGGTTGCCGATGGTTGAGATGGCTTCAACCAACACATTCGACAGACTTTAAGTAAAAGGCTTACACCTGGAGAGCAGGCCTTTTGTGGAAGCCAACTCCTTTCTCGTAGATTTCTGAACGGCTTTGCGATCTCCCACCTGAGTGAGGAGATCAGTTCGCCACACTCTTCTTGATCTTCTACACCTCTGAGCTTGGCAAGGTCGTTTTCTTGAAGAAAAGTGACTTCTGTCTTTTCACAGCTATAGGCAGGGTCATCCTTAAGACCTTTATTGTGGCACAGGTTAGGACTGTTATCCTGCAAGCAGCTTGTATAGTTATTTGCCTCTACTTTGATTCTCTTGTCAGGGACAGAGACACACAATGCTGATTTATAAAAAGGGTTATTCGGTCTGTCAGTACGGTCTTGGTTTGATGTCCTATCATATGTTTACTTATCTATCTCTATTTATCTATTTATCTACCCATATACCTCTCTCTGGTTAAAAAGCAGTCCATACACTCTTTCACTTTTTCCTCCTAACCAATTTTTTTTTTCTACTGTCAATCTATAATCCTCTTACCCTATTTACGTCACCACTATGTGTCACACTTCGTTTCATCTGGTTAAAATAATCTTATAATCGAACATCGGCCTTTTATAAGTGCATATTACCGATAACATTGGGAATACTAAGATATTTCATCAGTCACACACAGAAAGAGGAAAAAAAGATCTTGGCATTGATTCTGCTGTGTGATCCGCTGTGTTGCGACTAGACTCCCTTGTTCGGGCCTAAAGCGATGCCCTTACAAGGTTTTAGGTTTTGTTTGCAGGATCTCCCTTGCAGATTCACAAAACCTCTTTTGATCTTTCTCGACATAGTATACTAATCGGTCCCGTGTCACACAACCCGACTGTATAACTGCAGCAGGGTCGTTCTGACGCAATAATAAACACTGGCATATATTTGCCTTGCATCACCTGATACTGTGCAATACTAGCAATACCCTGTCAGTCATCTATTTACTGTACGTTCCTTGCATTCTCTCTATCTATCTAGTTGTCTGCCTGTCTCTCAGATATCTTTTCCTAGTATTTTATTATCTTTCTTGTTTTCTTTTCTTAAGAGTAATAGATAGGAAATAAAAGGTAACACACTTATTCGATATTAGCAACGTAGTTATAGCATTATAGATTGCGGTTGCATATTAAATGTTATTTACATGTAGGTACAGCATCGCATTCTTACCTTGTGTATGACCATTTTCGTATGGGATTTTCTCTTTCTTTCC
>NW_028234422.1:12506684-12511684 GCF_977035675.1 Penaeus japonicus
TTTCTCTCTCTCTCTCTCTCTTTCTCTTTCTCTTTCTCTCTTTCCGTATTTCCGGCTTCTCTTTCTCCTTCTCCCTATCCTTGCTCTCCTCTCCTCCTGACTCTTTCTTCCTCTTATTCTCTCTCTCTCAATCTCTTATATCCTCAACACTCCTCCCCCCTCCTCACTCTCCCTTTCTCTCTCTCCTCTCCTCTCTCCTCTCCTCTCCACCTCCTCTCTCTCTCTCACAAACCATCATCGTTCTCTCTCGTCCCTCCTCCATCTCTCTCCTCCTCTCGCTCTCTCCATCCAATCTCTCATCCTCACTCTCTCTCTACTCTCTCTCTCCGAGCGGGTCTCGATCCTATCTATCTATCTATCTATCTATCTTTCTCTCTCTTTCTCTTTCTCTCTCTTTCTCATTCTCTATTTCTCTTTCTCTTTCCCTATTCCTTTCTCTCTCTTCCTCCTGTCTCTTTCTTCCTCTTTTCTCTCTCTCTCTCTCTCTCTCTCTCTCTCTCTCTCTCTCTCTCTCTCTCTTCTCCTTCTCTCTCTCTCTCTCCTTCTCTCTCTCTCTCTCTCTCTCTCTCTCTCTCTCTTCTCTCTCTCTCCCTCTCTCTCTCTCTCTCTCTCTCTCTCTCTCTCTCTCTCTCTCTCTCTCTCTCTCTCTCTCCCTCTCTCTCTCCCTCTCTCTCTCTCCCTCTCCCTCTCCCTCTCCCTCTCTCTCTCGATCTATCTCTATGTACCTTCCTTTTTTCCTTCATTCTGTCCTCTCCCTCACCTTTCTCTCTCTCCCATCGCAGCCCCCCCCCCCCCGGCTCCTTCCTCGCCTCCATCTCCGTCTTGTCCTTTGTGGGTCACGTGTTGCCCTTGAGGAGGTATGGCCGGCCTGTCATCCCTTTCATGCAAGACCTCCTGTCGTTAGTATTCTCCTGCTCGCCTTCAGGAACCTGTGGGCTGTGTGACGTCGCAGCTCCTTGCCGGCAGATTAGAACACGTAAGATCTTCTTGTATGAGGCGATGAATGAGACTATGCTTTGTGATTAGGGAATATATATAGTTTTCTCGGTTATTTCCTTGAAGGATTTAATGGGGTTTTGCACTTCTGGTGATTATGATAAGTCTTCAGCCATATTTCAATATCTGTGTACTGAAACGTATGGAAATAATACATGTATTTGGTGGTGTCATTTACACGTCACAGTACACCATTAACGGAACGAAGAGGTTAAAGAAAGAGATGTTTCATTGTAAAAGATAATGACACGTGGCTATATCATCATGACCTTAGCATTCGACACAGAAGAGTAATTCTTTTATTCTCTATGGAAATTAGGCTGATAAGAGCTGCTTGGTAGATACATAGATATATCAGAGTAGCTGATGGCAACCAACTAGTCTGACGTGCGTGTTTGGTTGGTAAGGTGGCAGGTGACCAGAGAGAAGGAGAGAGGGAACGAAGGAAAGGGGAGGGAACATAGACAGACGGAGACAGAAAGAGAAGAAAAGAGAGGTAGAGAAAAAAATAGGAGAGGGGGAAGATAAGGAGAGAAGATAGAGGGTATAAAGAAAACGGAAAGGTATGATAAAGAATTGGGGAAAAAATGAAAGAAAAACTGAGAAAAAAATGAAGGTAATGTAATTTTAGTCCTCAAAGGAAACCAAAGATACCACAACACCACAAAAATATGCCAGTACCCAGGCATGAGACATTAGACATTAAACCAAGCAAGGTCAACTTGTACCCAAGCATAAAAGGACACTTCCAACAAGGCAGAAGGAGCATTGAAGAGTATGAAGAAAAACTGAAGATTATGGATTAGGTAAAATAGAGGCGCTCGGTCATTCAAGCACAATGACTTATCGACTAACAGAGAGAGAGGTTTGCGTGATATTTTAAAGTAGGAGCTGAAGACAGGGACGAATAGGAGAAAAATGAAAGTAATTAAGACTAATAGAATGTCATAGGTTACGTTGCGTAATCGACAGATTCTCTGTCTGTCTCTCTCTCTCTCATACGCTTTTCCATGATCTCCACCTATTTTATTCGTCGTCTCTCCTCCTTCCTTCATTTCTTCTTCCAAAGCAAAACCAGTTCTGAGAGATACTTTGTTTTCACTTGGTTATGAGATTATCTGTAGATCACATCATTTACAATGGACAAAAGGCATTTTTTTCCACAGCTAACAATAGCTGTGGAATCGTGTTTCTAAAGACAAAGATCTATCCTTGCTGTCCTCTGTGATTTCTCTGTTATGGTTTCTACTCTTTGAATTCTAGAGCCACAGAGAAAGTACCGTGGAGTCAAGGCTAGAACAATTTTCATTTTCATTTTTTGTCTTTTCAGAGAAGTTGCACGTTTGCAAGTCTCTTCTGGCACCAGCGGCGTGACGTCACACCAGCGAGCTCTCCCTCCTCATCCCTCATCCTTCCCCTCTGGTGCTCCTTCGCCAGGAAGTAGACCGCCTTCTAACCAAGTTCATGGCCACCCCTGCGACATCGCACCGGAGGTCTCGTGAATAAGCTATTCACATGCGGCACTTCGACGAGACGGGTTGAGGATCTAACTGCGAGCGCCCCGGAAGGCCTCCTCCAACTCCTCACCGCCAACAGACACTCAGGACGAGGAGTCCACACCGACATCATCTCTCCTGTCCATCATCAGTCATTCGCGACAACGGCGCACCCTGAACGACACCGACACAAGCGAACGTCATCGAATCTAACGAACATCACCGACTCATTCGACTGCCACGAAATCCAGCCATCTTGATCATCTCCCGACGCTGAATTGACACCACCGCCCTCGTCGCCACCGATAATCCCGACTTGGAACGAGTTACAACCGATCGAGACTACGACCCCGCCCGTTCCCCAAGTGTCGCCACCGACCGGCCGAGAGCAAGCAACGCGTCACCTCGATTCCCCTCGACCCTAGACCGACAACTTTCTTCCACCGACTCGCACTGCCACCGCCCATCAAGCACAGCGACGCCTCAGATCATCCCTAACCTCTGCCACGGACGTCACCACACGCCACTTCCTCACCGCAAATACCGAGTCATCACCACCGCCGGACTCACCATGTCTACCTGCACGCTTACCTTCCTCGCTCTCTTTGCAGCAGGTCAGTTGTCAGACAGGTTCTCTCTGCCAGCGCCTCTACGGGTGAGCGGCCGGACCTTGCCTTATTGCTCGATATTTTCTCTTTTGTACAGGTTGAGGGAAATTAACTAGCCGGCGATGGATCAGTTGCAAAAGTTGAAACAATAATGAGTTGATGACCTGAGAGACAACCGAAAAACCGCCTTTAGTTGTATACAAACACTCATTTGTTCAGATTTTGGTTTATGTATGTGTTTGTGTATAAGTGCGTGGGTGGGTGAATGGGTAGATGAGTGTGTATGAGTAAATATATATATATATATATATATATATATATATATATATATATATATATATATATACATATATATATATATTACACAGATAATATATATAAATTATATATAATAATATATATAAATACATATTAAAAATAAATATATATATATATATATATATATATATATATATATATATATATATATATATATATATATATATATATATTATTATATATGTATGGGTGTGTGTGTGTATGTGTGTGTGTGTGTGCTCATAGATGTGTGCATGACTAATTTTGCTCACGCGTTCTTTCCACGCATGTTTTGCGATGTATTCCCATAGGCACAGGCTTTAAAAATAATAATAATAATAATAATAAAATAAATAAATTGGCAATAATCGCGGGCGCACAGTGCTTTCTCAACGCCCATTGCACGACGTAGGCCTGTCGTGGGCGTTCCTCTTTACGTAGAGCAGAGTGTGGATTGATTACGGGCGCGTGGGCGTGCACTTTTCCATACGAGGTCGGGCTCAGAAGGCCAACCGGCGAGTTTCTTCCATTATTTATGGATTAAAGACCGAAAGTTTGAGGTGAGATCCCACTGACCGGCGACGAGCGGTCATCGAGCGAACGAACCCCTTCTGTCTCCGTGAGTTTGTCTCTCTTTGGTTTCATGCGAATGTTGCTACGTGGCCAGTTCACGTGTTCTGCAATGTCAATGTCTGTGCCTCCTGTTATTTAACCTCGCTTATCGTCATGCATTTAACGTTCTGTTGTAGTGTGTTCACCAATCTATTCAGTCTCGCTCTCTTACCGAATAAGGAATTCTTACATCGTAGGTTGACGTAACAACCTTTAGTTAAGAAAAGAATGGTAGCATGTCCGGGTTCTTTTACAAATAATTACTTATTCTCGAGTCAGCTTGAAATGTTATTCGTATAGCATAATATGCCTTAAGAGGTTAAAAAATGTAACATTCAAAAATTAAAACAACAAGTTCATGTAAACCATTGAGATATTTTTACGCAGCAAGATATGTGACTTGAATTTATTGTTCATTAGATGACTGGGTCTTGGTAGTTTAGCATTCAATGTCAAATTTATCATGTTAGCTCATTTTTATACTCCCTTTATTTGCTTCTTTGTTTGACTTATTTTCTTTCATTTGTTTAGACGCCGATTGAGTCATTTAAAAGTGCAAAGTGTTTATTTTTTAAATAATGCCACTGTTTATCAAAACATGATTACCATTTACTTTAGGCTCGTGTCCCCCATTGGCATATTACTTTGGGCTCGTGCCCCCTATTGGCATATTACTTTGGGCTCGTGCCCCCCATTGGCATATTACTTTGGGCTTGTGCCCCCCATTGACATATAACTTTGGGCTCGTGTCCCCAATTAGCATAGGTATTGCTTTTCAACCTGTCACTGACCTAACATTAAACGGATATAAAATGGAATTATGATGATGATAATGATGGCAATGATGGCAATGATAATAATAATGATGATGATGATAGTGATGATGATAGTGATGATGACTCAGATACCAGTAAGGCTAACACGCTGGAACAAGAGCCTACGCACGTACACACATTAACAACGTTCACCAAATAAAAGAATCCTTTTTTCG
>NW_028234422.1:12516684-12526684 GCF_977035675.1 Penaeus japonicus
TATGTACAGTAGTTTGTTAATGATGTGAAGCAGGTAAATTATATTATCAAATGAAAGTTAGTATTTGATTATATTTAATATTTTATTAAAAAAGTACTATTTAATTGTTTTTTAAAAATTCTCTCTCTCTCTCACACTCCCTCTCCCCCACTCTCTCCCTCTCCCTCATCCAGACTCTCCCTCTCCCCTCTCTCCTTCTCCCCTACTCTTCTCACCCCTCCTCCCATTCTCCCTCTCTCCCTCTCCCCTTCCCCCACTCTCTCTCCCCCCACTCTCTCTCCCTCCTTCCCCCACTCTCCCTCCCCCACTCTCCCTCCCCCCGTCCCTCCCCCACTCTCTCTCTCCCCTCCCCTCCCCCACTCTCTCTCTCCCCCTCCCCTCCCCCACTCTCTCTCTCCCCCTCCCCTCCCCCACTCTCTCTCTCCCCCCTCCCCTCCCCCACTCTCTCTCTCCCCCTCCCCTCCCCCACGACTCCCTTCCCCCCTCCCCTCCCCACACTCTCTCTCCCCCTCCCTACTCTCCCTCTCCCCATCCCCCTCCCTCAACCCCTCTACTCCCCCCTCTCCTACTCTCTCCCCTTTCCCTCCCCCACTCCCCCTCCCTCTCCCCTCTTTCTCCCCTCCACCTCTCCCTCCCCCTCTCCCCTCTCCCCTCCTCTCCTCTCCCTCTCCCTCTCCTCCCCTCTCCCTCTCCTCTCTCCCTCTCCTCCCCTCTCCCTCCCCTCTCCCTCTCCCTCTCCCTCTCCCTCTCCCTCTCCCTCCCCCTTCTCTTCCTCTCCTCCCTCTCCTCCTCCTACCCCTTCCCCTTCCCCTTCCCCTTCCCCCTCTCCCCCCTTCCCCTTCCCCTTCCCCTTCCCCTTCCCCTGCTCTCCCTCTCCCCCACTCTTCCCTTCTCTCTCTCTCCCTCCACTCTCCCTCTCCCTCTCCTCCCCTTCTCCCCTTCTCCCTCATTCTCCCTCTCCTCCCCTTCTCCCTCACTCTCCCTCTCCTCCCCTTCTCCCCTTCTCCCCCACTCTCCCTCTCCTCCCCTTCTCCCCCACTCTCCCTCTCCTCCCCTTCTCCTCCCCTCTCCCTCTCCCTCACACTGATGAGTCTTCGATTCACAAGTAATTGATTTTATTTTGCAGCGACTGAAGCCCATGATGATGACGGACTGCCTCACACCCTGGAGCACCTGGTGTTCTTGGGGAGTGAAGAATACCCTTACAAGGGTGTTCTTGACCTTCTGGCAAACCGCTGCCTCGCCTCGGGTACAAATGCTTGGACTGGTGAGTAGCAGCAATGACTGATAGATGTCTTGGTAATTGCTAAATAAATTGAGATATTGATCTGATTGGTTGAATTTTTGTGTGCGTGTGTGTGCATGCGTGCGTGCATACCTGTTGCTTATGTATTTTTTTGGGAGTCATTTATAATTCTTTGGGTAATTGATATTGGAAGAAATTAAATACTTAGTAAATAGAGATGATTTATGAAAATTGCTTCTTGCAAATGCTCTCCAGTATGTAAGAAATGAAGAACAGATTCATACATGCATCAGACTTTCTTTATGACTTGATTTTAGATACAAGATTGGATATAGCTATTGCAAATATTATTTGTAATTTTTATGTTTTTTTGTTTTCTACCCACAGATACTGATCACACAGCCTACACCGTCCAAACTGCAGGAAGCGAAGGTTTCTTGAACCTGTTGCCAATCTATGTTGACCATCTCCTTTACCCTACACTAACTGTAAGTGATGTCAAGAAAACTTGTTCTTTATACATCCAGTATGAACTAAGTCACAAGTCATGTTCTTTGTAGTCCAAAAGCTGAATGACGGGATTAGAGTACAGGTGGTAAGCAATATCCTTTCATTCCATCTCTCTAGGACTCTGGATTCACCACCGAAGTGTACCACATAACGGGTGATGGTGAAGATGCTGGAGTGGTATATTCAGAGATGCAGGCCCGTGAGAACACAGACAGCGACCGATGCTACCTTGCCATGCTGAGGGCCATGTACCCCCACCCCAGTGGATACAGGTCTGAGACTGGTGGCATCATGAAGAACTTAAGGGAAAGCACCTCTAATGAGAAGGTAAGAGTATTTGTGATTTCCTAGTATGAATATTTTGATTTTTAAATGTTGACGTCATCTTTAATGATGAACATAGTTACGGTTAATATCATCCTTGATGATGGTCATATTTGAGTTAATTTACCAGAAAGGAGGTTGTTGTTCATGGACCCATTTTGTTTTATTTTTCAGATTCGCAAGTACCACCATGAATTTTACCGTCCAGAAAACCTCAACATTATTATTACTGGTCAGGTTGAACCAGAGGAAGTCTTTTCTGCTTTGGAAGCAGTTGAACAAAAAATTCTCAGGAAGGTGAGTCTCCTAATTTCTGAATAAAAAGAAAAAAAGTGATTTAATTTTATTGTATTGTATTGTATTGTATAGTTCTCATGTACATGTTGATCTGAGTTTTATACTTTTTATCAGTTTCACCCTTTAAAATTGTTGTTAATGTAAACATTTTAGTTTTCCTTGAAAATTTTGTTTGTATTTCTCAGTCAAGTAAGCAGTATGGAATTAACACCCCCAAAAGTTCAATTGGAAACCAGACTCCATAATTGCAATTGCAGTTTTTAAAAAAATAAAATGAAATATGAGTATGGGCTAGGTATTAGGTCTGTAGATGCAAATAAATCAAAAGAAAAAGGGGCTGTATCATAATGTCATACTTGTCTCCAAACAGGCTGAAGATAGGGGCCCTTATGTCCGCCCATGGCAGAGCCCTGTGCCACCCATCCAGGTCTCGGTTGACCAGGTTGTGAAGTATCCGAGTGACACCGAGGATACTGGTTTGGTCCTGGCTGCTTGGCGAGGACCCTCTGCTGTCGCACAAATTAATGAGTGAGTTTTAGAAATCCTTAGATTTCTGCCATTGATGAGTTGATAATTGTTGTGTATATGAAAGATTATCAGTTGTATTCTACAGTCGAGTTCAGCTTAGTGTTCCTCCAGCTTATTTATAAGGCCTAACTTTTTTCATTTTCTTTCGTAATCACTTCCTAACCTGCTGTTCCTTCTCCTATTTTTGTATCCTGTTGTACTTAGGAGTGTAGATACAAACCTAGTCTACCTCTAGAAACTGAATCAGGTTCACAAAACCTTAAATTTACATGTTTTTTGTTTTGTTTTTGCAAGATTGATGAGCATGGGTGTATTGATGGAGTACCTCACTCATTCTTCAGTCTCACCTTTACCTAGTGTCTTTGTAGAAGTTGAGGATCCACTTGCCAGCAATGTGAGTACTGTAGTTTCAGAGTGTTTTTAATGGTGCACTATTGTGATATATAGAAGGTGTCCAGAATTTTGCTGTATATGTAGAAAGGAGAAGAGATTATATGTATAATCTTGAATGCTTTTCATTCCTTTTTCACTTTTTAATATTTTCTTGGTTTGACTTGAACATGATTCAACATGTAAACAACTGTGTAAACATTATAAACTGAAATATCTTATTTTTGAACCCTGGAACAGGTCTATCACAGTTGTTACGAAAATTCTGTGTCCACGTGCTATTTCGAGTTCACCGGTGTCCCACGAGAAAAGGTGGACCTCGTGAAGCCCCTCCTGATGGGCACACTTAACAAGATTGTGTCTGGTACCATCCCCATAGACATGAATGTTATGCGGGACATCCTTGCCAACCTCATCTTGAAGCAGGAGAGTCGATTGGAAACTTCACCTCATGACACCATAGCTGACTTCATCATTGGAGACTTGCTTTATGGTCAGCAATGTAGAGATGTAAGTTACTTCTGTTTAAAGTGTGCATGATTTTGTAAATGCCTATATGAATTACATGCTCATGAAAACTCTGTATCTTCTTTTATTGATCTGTGTATTTATATAGTCATTCTTGCTTTGCAGCTGGACACGAGGTTGAACAAGAAGCTTTGGTACGAGCACCTACTGACCAAAACTGTTGATTGCTGGATTGGTCTCATTCGCCAGTATTTCATTGATGGCCCTTTGGTTTTGATTAGAGGTATCCCATCCATTCAGGAAGCCACAAGGCTTGAAGAGGAAGAAAAAGCAAGAATAGAGGCAAGAAAGCTACAAATTGGAGAAGAGGGCTTGAAAATGTGGCATGACAGAGTTGAGGAAGCCAAGAAAACCAATGAGGTAATTTTGCTACACTTGTAATCTTTAGATTGGTAATCAGTAGTTTGGCATCTCGGTAAAAAAAAGAAAATCTAAATAGTGTTACCTTAGAATTTTGTCTTTGCTAAGGATGTCAGAAAAGATCAGTTAGATGATATGGAAGAAAATACAATTTTAGATGCCTAACCCTTCCAAGCCACATTTCAGTTGTTGATCCTGGGCTGGGCATATGAAAATGTGTGTTTTATATTATTTTCTAGACTTATGGTATGAGATATGATTCTATGTTTGATATATTAGCAAAGGGATACTAATTGATATTTGGTTTGATAGATCATCATTTGTGAAGGAACAAATAGCTTGTAATTTTAACAAGAGAAAAAATGCAGTACAAAGGTCATCTGACCCACAAAAATGTCAGTTGCTGAAGGGTTAAGATCTGTATGCATTACCAAAGAACACACACATAGCATATATTCACTTATGTGTTTATATATTATTTACTTGAAATATCTTAATAGCAAATCGGGCATAATATCTAATAAAGAAAATCCAGTTGTCTGTATCAATTTATCCTTATTTCTATTTGCCACAGATTCCACCTCCCCCTGAGATGCTGCAGTCAGTCCCAGTTCCAGGAACAGACAGCATCAACTTCCATCCCCTCCAAGCCTTCAGCAACCATGGCGAGCAGAGAACTCACACCAGCATGAAACAGCCCCAAGCCAATCTTCCAATCCAGCTGAGCGACTTGCCAGTGAAGTTCCAGCTTGACAACCTGCATTCTAACTTTGTAGAGGTGAGTGTTGTTTGACTGAGCAAAGGTGGTTGTGATTGCTGTTGATATGTAAGGCATATATTTTTAGAAATTTATTTAGACCAGATGTGTCTGTGGTATGTTAGATTCTCTGTTTACTGGTATTTATTAGTGAACCATTAATTCACTTATGGAACGTATAGAATGATGAGGTTTATTTTATGTTCATCAAGCAAATGGGAATACATAGCCACAAAGGTCTTTGTCATTTCAAGAGCTTGAATTTACACACCAGAAAATGTATATTTCTTTGCCATATATCAAATACAGATCACACAGTGGAGCATCAAAGTTGAAAAAACTATCGCAGTGACTCCTCCCAATTTAGAAAATTATCACAGTTGTCTGTCAAATAAGAAGGAAAAGGGAAGAAACTTTCATGCTTACAAAACACCAGCATATGAAACAGGCAAATATTGCACAAATAAAACAAGAAAAAGAACATGTTTCTTCATACATAGAAAACTAAAGTATTCTTGCAGATGTATGAATAGTAAATAGACATTAATAATAGTGTAAGGCAACATAAAACTGAGCATGAGGGAGAGGAGGCATGTGGAGATAGGACTGATGTAGTGGGTGTGGCCAGAGGAAATTCAAATAAAACACATATGAAGCAAGAAAAAGCATGTTTTGTCATAGAACACAATAAAATATTTAGATGTATAAATAGTAAATAGACAATGTTATGTAAGAGTGTACTGTGGAGAGTCCGTATGTTTGAGATAAAGGATAGATGGGGAGGGGGTTTGCCTGCATGAAATATGCCATACAGCACCGCAATTACTGTTTCACATTCACTTCATTTCATTCACAAGAAAGAAAAACACAAAATTAAAGACAAGGAACGCAACGGTTCGATTGACTGAGGGAGAGAAAGCATAATCAAAGTATTTTATACTCGCTAAACAAACCACCATTTGCTTTCCAGATGATTGCCATTCTTGACAGCTCAGCTGTGCCTACATCCCTTCGGCCATACATCATGCTGCTATTAGACCTTGTGTTTGAATCCCCAATCCAGCGTGGCAACACCATCATTCCATATGAAGAAGTTGTTCGTGAATTGTCCGCAGATACTATCTACCGAGATAGCCAGATTGGCCTCGGACTCTCAAGTGGAAAGTTCTCTTGTGGACCCTATTGCACCAATGCTGTTGTGGTTATCAAGGTGAGTGATCATGATCTATCACAGGTGATGTATTATAGGCCTAGATAGAAAAGTTACATTTAGATACAAGGAATTGTAAAAATAGGAGGTTTACATATTCATGAAATTGAATTTGCTAATTTTGTGAATGCTAGTTGCTTAGTTTCAAAAGTATATTTTGTAATGGTATGATAGTGGGATAAATTGTAAATAGGAAATATATAACTTTTTGCTCTGCATTTATATCTTCTGGCTCTGTTAGCATGAATGAATAAGGAAAAGCCAACAATGAAAATTTATTGTCATATAATACAATTTCATGATAGTAAGAAAAATATTTTTGCTTTCATGAAGATAACTTACTCTTACATACTCATAATGATATAATTTGCTAAGAATATAAGACAGTTTTGAATTCATAAAAGCAGAATTTATAATAGGTTAACTACATCTCCAAATCTAGAATTTCTACAGCACAAACATTTTCTTACAGGTTGAGATGGCAAAATACAAGAAGGGAGTACAGTGGTTAAAGGAAGTGTTGTTTGCCAGCCAGCTGTCTGCAGATCGCATACGAGTAAAAGCTAACAAACTCATCAACTCTATTGGAGAAGCTAAGCGCAGTGGGCCCAAGCTACTGCAGCTTATGTTCAATGACGTTGTTTTCAAGAAAGGTTAGAAGCAACTGCTCCTTCATCGGCATTTTCCTTTCTTCTAAATCTTCTTCTAATTCTCCTTCTTTTTCTTCCTGTTCTCCCTCTGCCTCTTTCCTCCTCCTCCTTCCCCTTCTCCCCACTCTTCCTCCTCCTCTTCTTCCTCTTCCTCTGTTTTCCTTCTTCTTTCCTCCTCCTCCTTCCCCTTCCCCTTCCCTTTCCCCCACTCTTCCTCCTCCTCTTCTTCCTCTTCCTCTGTTTTCCTTCTTCTTTCCTCCTCCTCCTTCCCCTTCCCCTTCCCTTTCCCCCACTCTTCCTCCTCCTCTTCTTCCTCTTCCTCTGTTTTCCTTCTTCTTTCCTCCTCTTTCCTCCTCTTTCCCCTCTTTCCTCTCCTCCTCTTCCTCCTCTTTCCCCTCCTTCTTTTCTTCCTCTTCCTCCCTTACTCTTCTTTCCCCTCCTTCTTTTCTTCCTCTTCCTCCTTTACTCTTCTTCCTCTTCCTCCTTTCCTCTTCTACCTCTTCCTCCTCTCCTCTTCTTCCTTTCCTCTTCTACCTCTTCCTCCTCTCCTCTTCTTCCTCTACCTCCTCTTCCTCCTCTACCTCCTTTCCTCTTCCTCCCTCCACCTCCCCCTCCTCTTCCACTCCTTCCTCCCTCTTCTCTCCCCCTCCTCCTTTTCATCTCCACCTCTCTCTTTACTTTCCCTTCCCCTTTCCCTTCCCCACTCTTCCTCCTCCTCTATCTCCAACCTCCTGTTCTTACTGCTGTATTATGGTTCATTATTGAGTATGATAAAGATATCATCATTGATCCCATGAACTAAGATACTAATTTAATGTTTCTTTTTTTCGACCACAGAATCCAACAAAAACCAGCAAAACATCCTCCGTCAACAGAAGTTCCTTACACATTTGCTCAGTCGACTTGACACAGAAGAGATGCAGGTCTTGAAGGAGTTGGAAGAGGTGAGGATGTGACAAAAGGCTGTTAGAAAGTGGCAAGTTAAATAGGTTGTTAACCCTTCCAGCAGGGGCTGCATCTTATGATGTTCAGTCTGGACTTGGCATCTTAACCAGTTAATGATGGGTGATGTAATATCATATAAAGTGGAAGATGTACTTACTGCTGGGAAGCAATATCATGTCATGGCTTTTTGTTTAGCCAGCACGTGTGGTGATTGTGCACGGCCAGAGTAAACAAATTGCACGAGGCATTAGGCCTGTGCGTATTGAAATACCCAGCATTACGACCCGGCAGAACTAAAACTGCCCCTGCACAATTGGGTTAAGATGTGTGTCTTCTATTATTTTCTAGACTTATGATGAGACATATTAATATATATATGATATTAGCAAAGATAGCTTGTTATTGCAAAGAAAGGAAAATCTAGTACTTATGGGATCCAACCCCATGAAGAAATACCAGTCACAGTTGGGTTGATATTTATGGGCTTGTTTAACATATTTTTATATAGTCTGCTTTTCAGTGTAACTATAACATTTACACTGTTATGGTTTATATGTTTCAACATTCTGTTCTGATTTATTGTTTGCTCTTTAACATCGCCGCTCGCGGCCCGCCGCTAGCCGTAATATGTATAGTCTATGATAGGTGCCTTGCTCTATACGCCGTCGATGATATAATTGATTTAGGCCTAAGCGTTCGAGAGCCCCGGCATTGACGCCATAAAAGGCGAAACGGCCCGGCGGGAATGGGTTAATTAGTTCATTTGAGGGGCAGTAGATATATGTACTTTATGTTGTATTTTGAATTCAGGGTGATATCACAAAATTAGATTTTTCTTCGTTTTTATGTTACTATTATAGTTTTGGAAAATCAAGTTCAAGAGATATTATTACTCGAGTAGTTGTGTTCCCATCTCAAGGCTCTTTTCCTCTTCCAGGTGAGATGTTCCATGGTTAGCAAAGATCGCATTACTATTCACATGTCAACTGACATTGAAAAATTGGCATCTCATTATGATGTATTTGCTCCATGGATGGACTTTGTTCCAAATGTTGAAACACCGAAAGAAAAACTGTAAGTATATTTCTTTTTCTTTTTTCTTTTTTAAGCATCAATCTTGCAATTAAAATTTTGTCTTTAACATCAAACTCATCATCTCATTATTTTTTTCTGGAGAAATCGAGCAATAATCAAACACGTTTTGTTTACAGCTTAAACGTGATCCCAGATAGTGAGTTGCGTTCCAACGAAGACCTCGGGAACGTGACCGGCTTTTTGACCGGAGTTGGTTCAGTTGAATCTGCTTACCTTCTTCAGTACACACGTTGCGTCACTGAGCACAGGGACTGGGATGTTCCTGCCATACTCACAGCTATCCAATACCTGACACAGCTGGAGGTTTGTGTGGATAATGTTCATGGGTCATTTCTAGAAATATTGATGTGTGTAACCTGTGCTAGAGACTGTCTAATATTTTACTTGTTGATCCAGGAGGATTTTTCATGAAATTTACATCTTTTTCAGGGACCAATGTGGAGAGAAATCAGAGGTAAAGGTCTGGCTTATTCTTATAGCATGACGTTGCAGCCATCAGAAGGTTCCCTCATACTAAAGTTAGCCAGAGCAGCTCAGTTAACAAGAGCATATGAAGAAGCTCTTAATATTTTGGTAAGTGAAAAAAAAAATGTATATTGTAATTGTGATTATATTTTTTATTTTCTTGGTAGCATTCAATGGCACTTGTTTTGATAGCTTTGAATTTGTAAGTACATAATATAGATTCTAATGATTTTATTTCCCCACTCTACTTGCTGTTTTTACATTTCTGTAGAATTCACACATCAATGGATCAACATCGTGGGACACCAACTTACTTGAGTCAGCCCGTAGCTCTCTCATCTACGAGATCATTGACAGAGAGGCTGTTGTGTCCGATGTTGTCCAGCAGTCCCTCCTTGCGTATTACCGCAGGGTGCCACATACTTACAACAAGTGAGTGAGATTTAGGGTTCTTGTAGTTGTTTCTATTATTGTCATGGGCAAGTTTGGTGTAATCATTTAGGACATATACATAAGAATGATGTGGTGATACCAAACATGTGATTGTGAGACAAACCAATCATTTTTTAAAAATATGTATTCCAAGCTGTATAATTTTTTTCTTTCTTTCTTTCTTTCTTTCTTTCTTTCCATAACTCTTCAATTACATATATAGTTGGCCATCAAAATTAAAACCAGAGATTATTTTTGAAATT
>NW_028234422.1:12561684-12576684 GCF_977035675.1 Penaeus japonicus
GTAGTGCAAGAACTTAATTGTTTTTGCTCCTACACATAAGGATCTTTTTCTTTAACAGTCCATATCATTCATACATTGTAACTAGATTCACATTTTTTGTGATTTAGTTCTCAGAATATCCTTAGTTAATAGCCTTATAGTCACATTCAGAGGTTTTACTACTAAATACTAAAGACCAGAATGTGGAAAGACAAACAGAGCTGTAGAGAGAAGTTTAATTATGCTTTGTTTCTCCAGAAAATCTGTGACCTGCTTGCAAATCTTCGATGGCCTGGAGTTTTACAACCTCTCCAGAAGTCAGTGCTGGTCACGGGTCCAACAGGAAGTGGAAAGACTACCTTTGTGCAAGCACTGGCTGGGGTGGGTAATGCCTGCTCTTCTGTACCTCTGAAATTTGCATCCATTGGACTCTTGTGAAGCTGTTTTCATGAACTTTTTGTTATGATTTTAATTTTTTTACTTGTTATCAATTCAAAGGAGAATCACTCATGCACAGAGTAAGAGCATTTACACAAAAAGTTGACCTTTAAGGGGACTGTCTGCAAGAAAAAGGGCAAAAGTGCTTATATTTGCTTTTTTGAGTTATTTATGAACTTTAAAAATAGAAACTACACACCACCCCATTGCACATAGTGTCTTTCTCCCTGGTTTCTAAGGGGTGTCAGATGAAGCATTACAAAAGTGGCCTTATATTTCCTCACTACACAATGTTTTGCCAATAGAATCTCTGTTTTTTCTAAAGACAGTCCTGTAGTGTAAGGCATTAATTACAACATCCGCAAATTATGGTAGCATACCCAGTAAAAGCTCCCCTCAGAACCCACATCATCCTAAAGCAGGGGAGACACAGTGTACTCAAAAGGTACCAACACTATGGAATGGGGAAGAGGTAGTGCAGCTGCACATGCACCATACACGCTTTCACTCACTTGTTACCAGTAGCTCTGCTTTTCTTCTCAACCAGACTGCCGAGGTCTCACTATTGCGTATCACAGCCACTGAGTTGATTGGTGGAGTCTCAGGTGAGAGTGAGGAGAAGATTACCGAGGTGTTTGAGCAAGCAGCCTCACTCGCCCCTTGTGTGCTTTTGATAGAGAAAATTGAAGTTGTTGCTCCAAAAGTGATGTCAGCAAAGAGCATGGAGAAGAGAATTGGGGCTCAGCTTTCTGCATGTCTTAACAGTGAGTATTGGATACTCTTTAAATGTTGAGGATAATTGATCATGCCATTTATGAAGGCAGTGAGAAAAGCAAAAGAGGTTTTTTCCTTCCTTTCTCTCTCAGTTAGCTTTTTTTTCTCTCTTTCTTTTCTTTGTATCATTTCTTTATTTGTTTCTTAATTGTCAAGGCAGCCATATACTGGGGTCTGTAACACCTTTATATCTTTTCTCAATGTTTTGATAAACTCTTAGTTGGTTTTATTTCATTTTGGATTATAAAACTATCTACATCTTTTTTTCTATCAGAGTTAATATCAGTTGCTTTTCTTCTTCGACTTCTTTTACTGATAGAAGGCTTACCTACTATTTCAAGATTTGTATAGTGATACAAATAGCCCTTTTGAGTGTGTCCATTAATTATATACAGCAGAAAGAGAGGTAATTTATTATTTTGTTATTGACCTTGCTTACCTTTCCTTTCTTTTTGTCAGATCTCAAAGTCAAGCACAAAGATACAAAGCTGATGGTGCTAGCAGAAACAAGCTATCCAGAAAACTTGGACTTGGATCTCCGAAGCAGCTTTGACTCGGAGATGTTTATGAACATTCCAACAGAAGCGGCCCGGGCACGAATATTGCAGGTGTGTTCAAGTTGTTCAGACAATTCTATTACAGGTGTCTTGAAGTTGTTTATTTACATGTGTGTTCAAATTGTTCTGTTATAGTTATGTTCAACTTGTTCAATGGCAGTGATGTTAATTTTTGTTATGTATTATTAGGATTTAAAAGTTTTAGTCTTTGAAAAAGTATTTTGTTAGCTAAGATTATACACTCAGCTGTACTTTTTTTTTGTCATTTTCTATATATTCATTTAATGTTGCACAAATATGACTTGTTTGTAAATCTTTCATATGTAATGTTAATGGAAAGAAAATCTAGTGGATTTTGTGTGCCCTTTGAAGATTTCCTTAGAAGGCCAGTAACTATGTAATTTTATTTTACAGTTGATGTGTGATAAAATATCTTTCCAAGGGAACTTTGAAGAAATAGCCTTAAGAACCCCAGGCTATGTTGCTGGAGACCTGAAAAAGCTGGTAGAAAAATCTCAAGGATTGGCATGGAAAAGGTAAGACTTGAAGTAAAGTTGGAGTACACATGGCATGTTTCAAATTTGTTCTTAGCCCATTGCCGAAGGGGGATAGATTTGCCTACCCAGGCTCCAGGATAGGTTTTACTTCAGAGTGAGGCAGCTTCACGCAACATTCCTTGACTTTTCCCACTCCTTTTTAGTCACTCATTGTAGAGCTAGAGCCTCTGTCTTTCTTTCTTTCTTTCTTTCTTTTTCAATGTGTGTGTGTGTGTGTGTGTGTGTGTGTGTGTGTGTGTGTGTGTGTGTGTGTGTGTGTGTGTGTGTGTGTGTGTGTGTGTGTGTGTGTGTGTGTGTGTGTGTGTGTGTGTGTGTGTGTGTGTGTGTGTGTGTGTGTGTGTGTGTGTGTTACTGTATTTAGAGACATCTATCATATCACAGGCTCTATCAATTCTGAAGTTGACTAAAATTGTAGTTCAGGGTCCATATCAGCTCTTTTTTTTCTGTATACTTAGTGTGATAGAAGTATTGTTGTTTTAGGGGAAGACAAAAAACAATTTTTTTTCATATTTCTATGCTGTCATGAACAAATACAAAACATATAACCATTCACAATGAAGATAACATGAAGAGGTAGGGAAGAGTAAGGAAACTTATGCTTATGACTGTGAGTGCCACAGTAAAAGGCATCCCTTCTGGCACAGGGGTACATAGTAGATATTGGTTATTGTTTGAGTCATCTTCTTCCTCTTGTTCTGCCTGCACATCCTACATCTGCGGTACTTTAGAGCAAGAGGTTGGGAACTTGCTATGTGCCATCACCAGAGCTCATGCGTCATATATGATGAAAAAACACATAACCCATCATTAACCCGTTAACAATGGGTGACATGTTTTTTCCTCATACATGATGCAGGAGCTCTTGCCTGACAATGGGCATCATGACGTTCAGGGATTTTGGACCATTATGTTATTTTATTGTGGTATGAGTAATGAGTGAGTGATGTTGACAATTATGGTCATAATTATTATAACTGTTATAACTGTAATATAAGCAAAATGGGTTTCAACTGTCATCCAAAACTTAAATGGCACCACTTTCTTCTAGCACCAGCAGAAGAGAGAGCCTTGAATGGCACACATCTACGGTCTCTAGTAAGCACTATCTCTATAGAGCGAGGGCACATAGCAAGTTGCCGACCTCTTGCTATAAAATACTGCAGATGAAAGATGTGCAGGCAGAACGAAAGGAGGAATGTGACTCACACCATGCCCAATGCCTACAATGTGCTCCTATGCCAGTAGGGATGCCTTTTATTGTGGCACTCACTGTCAAAAGCACAAATGTCCTTCCTCCACAAATACGAAAAAATAAAATTGTTTTTTGTCCTCCCCTAAAACAGCAATACTTCTATCACAATGAGTATAAAGAAAAAAAATGAGTTGATATGAACCCTGAATTACAATTTTAGTCAACTGCAGAATTGATAGAGCCTGTGATATGACAGATATAAGTCTCTAAAACAGTAAAACACACAAAAAAAAAACACAGAAATGGCTCTAGCTCTACAATGAGTGACTAAAAGGGAGTGGGAAAAATCAAGGTATGTTGCTGAAGCTGCCTCGCTCAGAAATAAAACCCATCCTAGAGCCTGGGTAAGCAAATCTATCCCCCGTCAGCAATGGGTTAATGGGTTAATGAAGTCACATCCTTGGGGTTTTATGTAATGTTCTGGGAAACAAATATTAGACTTAGAGGATAGTTTTGGCTTGCTTTGAGCTACTTATAAAAAAAATAAGATTAATTTTAACTCTGACAGTTTAGTATTTAAGTTCTTTAGTGGTGAAAGTTACATATTAGTTCCAATACACTTATGTTATATTTTACTTACATATCTTGAAATATCTTGTGAGTTAGGTACCCTATAATAGACTGCATGATATAGGTAATCTTAAGCTGCCATTAGATATGAATATAGATTAATATTTATCTCTTATCTTTTATCCCATATTCAGAAAAAAAGATTGCTTATATGGGAAGACAGAAGGTGCTACCTTCATGGAAGAAGTAAACAGCTTTCTGAAACAGTTTGGAGAAATGTGTGAATCAGAGGCTCCAGATTCCATGGTAACAGTCAACATGGAAGACTTTTTGGAGGCACTGTTGGTAAGGCATTGGGTTTTGTTAAGTAGAGGGGATCTGTACTGGGACTGTCTGGCATTTTTTGGCCATTTTGAGTTATGCATCTCTTGTTATTTGGCATTTTTGTGCTTTATTGAATGTATACAGTGTACTCAACTAAATTAAAATATTCATTGAAAGTTAGAAAAACACTTTTTGTGTGTGAAGTATATTAGTGACCTCTTGTAATGCTTTGTTTATGTAAAGCTTTTATGCAAGGCCAGAAGACACAAAAAACAAAATGAAATTCCTCATATAATGATTGCAATATATTAAATGTGGAATCTCTAAAATCTGGTCCAGTGTAAAGATCTCAGATGTATTACACA
The DNA here is from genome assembly GCF_977035675.1 of Penaeus japonicus. NCBI lineage: Eukaryota > Metazoa > Arthropoda > Malacostraca > Decapoda > Penaeidae > Penaeus > Penaeus japonicus. The sequence goes on from NW_028234422.1 coordinate 12,566,441, forward strand.
TTCATCAGAATGGGCAGTAACCAATTACGATTTTTCTTCTTTTTAAACAGCATATAATCCCAGCATTGAAAAGAGAAGGATTTCCTACTGTACCAGATATCACTTGGCAAGATATTGGAGGACTGGAAGATATAAAAAAGGAATTGCGAGAGAAGATTTTGGTGAGTTTTATATTGTATTTGCTACTGAACAGATGCTATAGTTTGAACATTGTACTAGATTGTTAGAAAACTATTTAAACATAAACACAGGTCTCTGTGAGGATGGTCAATTCACTACCTTATCTTTCAGGAACCTATCAAATACGCTAAGCTCCATGAAGAGTTTGGTGCAAGTCGTCCCAATGGAATACTGATGTGGGGGCCTCCTGGATGCGGCAAAACCCTCCTGGCCAAAGCAGTAGCAAACGAGGCAGGGATCAATCTTTTGCCAGTGATGGGACCTGAACTCCTCAATATGGTAAGAAGATTGCTAATTAGAGATAGAGGAAGAAGGAAGGAAGATAGAAGTAAAGGAAATGATGAAAGATAGAGAGGGAGGGAGGGAGTATGTTGCACTTGGTTCTCACTTAATTACCAGGTTTTGGAACAATGACCAGATGAGTCATTTGGGAACTTCTAATATAGGTATATCAAGTGTCCGGCCATGTGTTGTGTTTATTGTATATTTGGATATTGACTATACTCTGGCTTGTAGGACTGAGACACTGCTATGGTGGGACATGAAGCATATAAAGAATCTAGCTGAAAAGGTTGAAGGCTTTTACATGGACCTGCCTACTAACCCCTAAGAAAACTAAAAGCCCTCCCCTTAGGTGGCTTCAGTTTGCTCAACAATTGGGCAGATTCTAATTGGTACAAGTGCTGTGGGACATATATTTTGAGCAGTCGTAGTAGGTTAAGCTGCTTACAGTTAGCAAGGATGTGGCGGATATTTTTTCACAAAGCCTGAATCCCATACAGTGAAGAACCTCGTACCATGATTAACCCATTCCCGACGGGGGAATTCTAGCCTAGAATGTCCAAATGCCGGGGCGTTCGAATTATTAGGCCTAAATCAATTGAATGGCTGGCACAATACTGTGCCGCCCGGCAACTGGGCTTTTGAATGCGCGGTACACATGCTGTACCACCCGTCCTGTGTGGGTTAAGAGTAGGAAGGTGATTTAATAAGAGTGGAAAAGCAGTGAGTATATGCTCCATCCCCATTGAACTACTGAAGTTAGGCTGTGAGCCTATTATTTTGAATTGCATGCCATTCTAGCTGCCACCTGGCAGTCTAATACTATTTCTCAAGACTTGTTGAGGGGTGTGACCATCCCTCCCTCAAAGGTGAAAAGGAATTGGGGTTGCAGCAATCATCAGGGCATTACCTTATTCAGCATACCAGACAAGGTACTTGCTCTCATTCTCTCCTAATGTATCATCTGCAGAGACACCAAAGACTAGGGCAGTGTGGATTCAGTCCTGTTTTCAAGTTGTGAACTTAGTTGAGAGCTCCTTGCAGTCTTGAGAAGACATTTGTAATAGTGCAATGCAAATCACTCTTGGAAATTGTGAGAATCAGAGATACTATTTAATTAATATCATGCTTATATACTGGTATTAACCCGTTCCCGACGGGGCCAATCCGGCTTAACCCACACAGGACGGGTGGTACAGCATGTGTACCGCGCATTCAAAAGCCCAGTTGCCGGGCGGCACAGTATTGTGCCAGCCATTCAATTGATTTAGGCCTAATAATTCGAACGCCCCGGCATTTGGACATTCTAGGCTAGAATTCCCCCGTCGGGAATGGGTTAAAAAGACCAAAATTCCGGGACTCTTGAACGCATAAGCCTAACGCGTCGGGATTCTCGGCCGCACTGGCCGCTGGCTCCTCCCGCACCCCGGGCTGGACAAAGTAACTCGTCCCCGGCGTGTAGCCCAAAAACCACTAGACGTGTTATCTTGTCACCCGTCGTTAACGGGTTAAAAGTTCCCAAAAGTGTGGAAGAGATGTGTTAAGCTTCTTTCTTATGAATTTAGGAATGAAATAAGGAAGTACACTCTGATAGTAAGGATACAGAACTTTACTTTCCCCATGATGTTGCTATGCCATCTAATTATCAAGGCCCTGATAGCACTATTTTTGCTGTACTGCAGTGAATCCTGTAAAATAGGCTTGGGGGATGACCTTAAGTCATAGCTAGGAGCGTGCGCACATACATTGCATGGGAGGTAGCAAGGGAATTTTGGTAAAGTTGTAAACATTATTGCTTTTATGTATATATATATATATTTTTTTTTCTTTTTTATAGTACCAAGGCGAGAGTGAAAGGGCAGTACGAGAGGTCTTCACCCGAGCACGCAATGTAGCTCCATGTGTGATTTTCTTTGATGAGTTTGACTCTCTGTGTCCCATCAGAAGCAAAGGAGCTGAGGTAAGATTATAATTGAGTGAGTTGAAAGCATTCAGTATGTAGGAAAAGGTATGAATGAGGCTGAATAATCTTCTTCTTTTGCTCATTCAGTATGTGTGCCAAAAATTTCATCCTAAACATTTAATGTAGCCATGTTTTAGAAGCCTTTGCCATTCATTATAGGTTAATTTAGGCCTCCCAACCTCAGCAAAGGTCACATCAGAGGCTCTATAATCCATTCTTCACCATATTGTGTAAAAGTGATAGGACAATGTCAGTTCAGCAGAGCCCTTCTCACTTTCAGTGGTGGATGAAGAATAGTTTTTGATCTTACTATTAAGTTTTGATATCATTTACTGAACACTTTTAAATCAGGTAATGTTGATCAACCTAATAAAGTATTATTGAAAAAATGATAAGTAAAGTATGTATGTGATTTTTCTTTTCTTTTCTTTCTTAGCTAGATAGTGTTTAGGTATTATTATTATTATTGTACTATAACTTGTTTTGCTATGATTATTATTATAATTTTATTTTATCATCATGAGATTTATCACTATTGTTCTGGTTATTAGTAAAAATGAAGTTTTTTATAATAATAAATGTTGATGTTATTACAAAGCATAATTTTTGTACAATTGAGTTCAGTAACATATAGTATTATAAGAACATAAACTATGTGAGACAGCTGAATAGATACTTCATTTTTGCACCATTTTATACAGCACAGATTTCTTCCTTGTTTACCTAATATATACATCTTTTAACTAATAAAAAGCAAACTACGGCAGAGTGGAAGTAAAACAACTTGCTAATAAAAAGCAAAATTTGACAGAGTGGAAGTAAAACAACCATCGTAAACACACTGCTGACCGAGATGAACGGCTTCGCAAAGCGAGAGGATGTTTACGTTATTGCAGCAACAAACAGACCAGACATCCTTGACCCCGCAGTGACCAGACCTGGGAGATTCGACACACTGCTTTATGTGGATGTGCCCGACCATGAGGGAAGAGTGTCCATCTTTCAGGCAAGAACTAAGGTAAGTTTCAAGTTTTTTGCTTTTTATGTCTTCCTCTTTTCTTTTCTCTTGTTGTTCCCTAGATTTTGTTTAATTCAATGGAATGTGAGTGTACCCTCAATCGTAGCACCTTATTTTTCTTTAATCTTATATATTTTTTATTGTGTTTTATTAATAAACCTTTATATATATATATATATATTTTTTTTTTTTTTTTTTTTTTTATCTCTCCTTTTTCAGAATGGAACTTGTCCTCAGTTGGCCCCAGATGTTGACTTTGCCGAAATTTCACTTCAGTGCAACAATTTCTCAGGAGCTGATTGTGACCAGCTGGTGTATCTAGCAAGCAAAGAGGCCATCAGGGAAGTTATTCATGGTTCCCAAGATGTTTCACCTGCAGACAACAGAGGCGAAAAGCTCAAGCCACGTGTGGTTGCAAAGCGGCATTTTTCTGCTGCCTTAATGAAGATCAAGCCATCCATTAAACCTGAGGTAGACATGTTTTCTGGTTTTGCTTCTTGCATTGTTAATTTTAGATATATTGTACAAGATAAGTAGAGCAATAAGGAGCAATACCTATTCTATTATTGATCTGAAGTGAAGCTATTGAAGAAAATCACTTGGATGGCACAAATTAGTCTTTCTCATCTCTTTAGTAATACCAAAGTGCCACAAACAATAATATTTTGTGTTTGATCTTTAAGTTTTTCTTTTTTTTAGTACATTACCTTTTTCTTACATATATTACGTTTTAATCTACAGGAACAAAAGCGCTACAAGAGGCTTCACATGAAGATGGGAGCAGCTCCTACACAAGAGACAGGAGGAGGAGCCAGTCAAGATGCTAGTTTTATTGATATAGATAAAGAGTCTCAGCCAATGGATATAGGAGACAAAGAATGATATTTTCTTCCCTTTTTTCTAATGTGCAAAATAGATCTATATATTTTGTGCATGGTATTTTTTTTCTGACATTGTATCAAACACAGTAGAGTATCTGGTTATTTATTATTATTATAATATTATTGTTATTATTATAATAATAATAATGATAATTGTTATTATATTACTATTATCATGATATTATTTCTATTATTATTATTGTCATTTTTATCATTTTCATTATTGTTATTCGGTTACTTGATAATGTTAACATTGTCACAAATTGAATCCAAAACAAATGAACATTTCTTTACTTAATTGAAAATGTGTATAATCTCTTTTGCACTCTGATTTTTGCAATTACATTATCATCAATCATAAAATGTAATATGGCAAGTGTCAACATCTTTTGATTTACCTCATTAATTGAGATCATTCATTTATTGTATGAATATAAGTGAGATAGTTTATGGGCAAGGTTAAGGAGGTAAATTTCTCACTAACTCAAATAGCTTCTAAGTTAATTTATAAAAAAGCAATATAGTGATATAATAAGTATGCAAAAGAGATCATGACAGTTATTATTAGGGGAAAAAAATGGTCCACCTTTTGGTTATTCCACACAACGACTGGGAAGTATGCAAAGAATAAATTTCACTTACTTTTATAAATTTAAGCAGTCATAACATCTAAGATGGTTTGTTAAAGTATTTGAGTGGGATGTAACAAGTTATATAATTTTGACAGTATCTTTCCCCATTCAAGTGCAACACCTCATATTTTAGCAATGATTATCAAACAGCCATATTGAGGACTTACCAGTTAAAAGCAGTAAACAAAACTTTTTTTGTATACCAACAATATCCTTAGTGTACAAATACAACAGAACATCTGCTGGTAATGTTTATCATTGATTTATTTATAGAAGAAAAAACAAAAGAATTTGAAAATAGAAAATTAAAAAATGTTAAGAGAATAAATTTAGAGGTTCCTTTCCTGTAACAGCAAATAATATCCCTGTAGAGAAAAATATATTTATAGGTGGTCTATATTTTTGGTAAAAATAGCAATTGATCAGCCTTTGTATTAATCTTTTATCACATCAAAGCATGTAAATAATTGTAAAGGTAACCTTTCAAGGAAAATACAGTAAGGGATAAAAGTCTTCAGCACTTTTAATTTCCTTTGAAATAAAAGAGAATGGAATTTGTGGCATGTAAAGAGAGAAATAAAAAGAGAGAGCACACGAGATCATTCACTGGCTCTGTCACCAAATCAGAGGCTAGAAAGAAACCAGGCAATCTGCAAATCAAGAGGGTAAGTGAACAAAACACCTGCATGTGGTTCAGTCCCCAAAGGAGACAAAGGGAGAAGAGGTAAGGCTTCCGAACTCCTAGATGTCTGCCCTGCTCGAGAATGCATAAGAGAATAAGAGAACATATAATAACACACAGAGACAGAGGGCCTAGCACATGCAGGGACATTCACTGCCCCATGAAGCAATTATCCGTATATAGTAGATGGACACAACGCAAAGCCTCATGCACAGGTACCATTACCCAGCAGAAACTGGAAAGAACACAGGCAACCAGAAGAGCAGTCTAGAATTGAATATACCATAAACTCCTATACACAGTTAGTAATATATTTGGGCAGAGTTATGGTCATTGAATAAAAAATCATATTTTATCTATTATTCAGATCAAAATTGTATCATTTATTTATTCAACTTTACAAGGTCGGCACCAATGACCTAAACTGCTGATACTGCAGATAATCTTAAATAAAATCTTGGCGAGCTGCATCTCTCCTACTAATTGGCGTCCCTGGCCATATCTACAGGAAGGGTGGTGGGAATTTCGCTTGCAACATCAGGAAACTGGTGATATAAGCAAACTGCACAGATTCTCGTGGTTTGGGTACCTCAAAGAAGCCGGCTTCGCAAGTCTTAGATCTGGGCAATTTGTCCGTGGATAAGGCATCTCTCATGCACCCAAAATAGCCCAGCAGTACCCATTGCTTGTTGGGCTGTTCACCCCATCAGCATTCCACAACACCATTGATGTTGTCTCCTGCCCATCCTGTCTAAAACTCCCCTTGCATATTTGCAGTCCCTGTCAACTCATTCGTTCACACTCTCACTTTCTCAACCAACTAATTAAGTAACAATCAATATAATTAACATACCACCATAAATAAGTAACATCCTTTGGCAATTTTTTTCAATGCAATACCCGGTCATTATGCCAATATCGATCTAATTATGACACAACGAGAGATATTAACTCTGTAATATCATAGCAACATTGGAATATTAAAGACAAAAATATTTTTTCTCCTTTTACGACTGTTGTCAGCAGGAGCGTCAAGTTCTCTGTAAACAGAGTCAGTCTCTCCACTCTTGGGGTAGCCTTTGAGGTGTTCCCAGACCCCTTCCGGGTCTGTTTCCATCTTGGAAAGTCCACCAGAGCCGGAAACTCCTTTGTGTTGGAGGTGTCCGGTGGTGGTTTCGCTTTGGGCGGTGCGTCCTTCCTCTTAGGAGGGGGGGGAGCCCTTAACCCTTTGCTCTGCCCCCAGACATAAGTGCCTGGAGGGGCGGGAACAAAGTCTGGTCGTTTTGCAACGACCTCTTGCCGCCGAAGAGCCTCTTCCTTCCTTACGGAACAGCCGAGGCTCCAGGCGTGGTGCTTTTTGTGGCAGGTGAGACACTTTGCAGTGGTGTCCCGCTTGCCCTCCTTGTGTGCTTTGAGGCACACCTCTGTGCTATGTGCCTGACTACAGAAACCACACTTCGGCTTTGCAGAGCAAATGGCCTGGTGGTGTCTGTACTTCTGGCACGTGAAGCATCTGAGCGGGTCTGGGACATATGTCCTGAGGCTATAGGAACCCCAATTGCCAAGGTCCAAGGAAGCAACTGGGGCTCCCCTCAAAGTGACCAGGACTTGCCTAGGTGGGTGTTTCCCTTTGGAGAGTCGGGAAGCTCCCACCACCTTGGGATGAGACGTGATGACCTCGAGGTCATACATCAGAGGGAAGCCAAGAGTACCATCTTGGACTTCCTCTCTTCGGGAGTCAGAGCCGACAGACTCACCTTCCGCCCATCCAGGAACTTGTCTGTCTCCTGGAGGAAGGTGAGAGTGGCTTGGTCCCTCGGCACGATTATCATGCCATTGTCTCTGGCAATTCTAATCGTCAGACGGCACTGTCTCTAGTTTTCCAGAGTCCGTACCATCTGGTAAGCGTTGTCGAATCCTTCCGGTTTAGGGGGAACCCTAAACTTGGAGAACCGACTTGGGGCTACAGACTCGCCAGCCGAGGCCGCTTATTGCCTGTCCTCCGAACCGACGCCGGAGTTTTGGCAGTGGGGCCAGCAGGGTTGGAGGGTCCTACCTGGCTTCCATTTTTGTTTTGACTCGTCGTCTGAACCGATGCCAGAGACTTGTCAGAGCTAGAGGCTGGTTTGGAGGGTCCAGCCCGAGGTTCTTGGGCGTTTTCTCTGAACCGACGCCAGAGCCTTACCCATCTTTCTACTTATGTCACAGAGGACCTTGAAAGGCTCCAAAGTGACAGCCTTGGTCGATTTCTTGCTGGGGTCGTCAGCGGGGGTATCAGTCAAGGGTTTAGTGGTGAAAGTTGCCATATGTTAGCGATTCAATTCATCCTCCCACGCCCCCACCCACCACGGAGTCCAACAAGGGGAAGCTGTGCACTGAGGCTATGCTCAGAGGCCACAGGGGTGATGGGAGGATATTCGCAACCCCCGCCTCGCGTTGATGGCACTCGCAAGACCATGCGATTGCCTGCAAGACAGGGGCTGCTCGACCCTAGCCTAGCTCAAAAGAGACCAGCCGATTGACCTAACCGAGTCGAAATCAGGCCACCCGTCTTGCTGGAATAGAGGACCAAAGAGGCGTGTTGCTTGCCGCAGGGCGTACTCATACACGCCATCGCTCAACCTCCAGGACTCCCGTTTTCCAGCGCACAGGGGCAAACAAGTGGGCAGGTGTGAGCCCCCCTGGGGGGAGGACCAGGAGGGGGAGTGAGCCCCTTGGGGGAGGACCAGGAGGGGGTACGGCCCCACCTACTAGATCAGCACCTAGGAACACTTAGTCATCCCTCCCCAGAGCCCGCAGTTGGAAGGCCACCTCAGCGGGAGGAAAAGACTGATCCAGAGCGGGCTCATCCGAGGAAGGAGTTCAAGCCCCCTCGCCACGACAAGGCGGTTCCTTTGCGGGGACCTTTTATGCTTTACTACTTTAAAGAAAGAATATAGAGGTTGCTGGTCTGTCCGTCTGTGTCTGTTCCTTGCTTGCTTGCTTGCCTGCCTGCCTGCCTGCCTTGTGAATCTATTCACAAGAACATATCGTAATCATAATGAACTCCATTTCCAGTCCCACTCCAGTCAGTATATCGAATTCCCTCCAACCAATACCATCTCTGACGAACGACCCAATAATCTCTTGTCTCACTCTAGTCTACGATATGAAGTGAGCCACTAATAAACTCCTCGAACCCAAACACGCTACAGAAACAAAGAAACCTAACTTTTATATACTACAAAGTATCTATAGTTTTGAATTATCAACAAACAGACTACAGCATGATGACTGAGATGCGACAACACACTAGTCATTCCCCAGTACTCAGTAATAATCATCATTTCGGTTGTTACCAGACACGTTGGCAGACCCGCTGGGGTCTCAGTGACGATCCTCAAATCCTCAGCTGGCCTTTATAAAATATGAGCAAGAGGTATCAGTCAATATTCAATGATTACTGTCATCAAATGATAATAAGAATAAGAATAAGAATCATAACATTAATAATATTATAATTATCATTATTATCATTTCTATTATCATCTTAGTATGTCCCTTACTTTATCATTAACATTATCTTTATTACCATTATTATTTCTATTCTTATCTTTATCATTATCATTATTATTAGTAGTAGTTTAGGGGGGAGGAGGAGGAGGAGGAAGATGAGGAGTAGGAGTAGGAGGAGGAAGATGAGGAGTAGGAGGAGGAAGATGAGGAGTAGGAGGAGGAAGATGAGGAGTAGGAGGAGGAAGATGAGGAGTAGGAGGAAGAGGAGGAGTAGGAGGAGGAAGAGGAGGAGTAGGAGGAGGAAGAGGAGGAGTAGGAGGAAGAGGAGGAGTAGGAGGAGGAAGAGTAGTAGTAGTAGTAGGAGGAGGAGGAGAAGAGGAGGAAGAGGAGGAAGAGTAGGAGGAGGAGGAAGAGGAGGAGTAGAGAGGAGAAGAGGAGTGAGGAGGAAGGAGGAGGGAGGAGGGGGAGGAGAGAGAGAGGAGGAGGGAGGAGGAGGAAGAGGAGGAGAGGGGAGGAAGAGGAGGAGAGGGGAGGAAGAGGAGGAGAGGGGAGGAAGGAGGGAGTAGGAGGGAAGGAAGAAAGAAGGAGGAGGAGGGAGGAGAGAGGAGGAGAGAAAGGAGGAGGAAGAGTAGGAGGAGAACAGGAGGAGTAGGAGGAGGGGGAGGAAGAGGAGGAGTAGGAGGAGGAAAGAGGAGGAGGAGGAGTAGGAGGAGGAGGAGAGGAGGAAGGAAGTAGGAGGAGAGAGAGGAGAGGGAAGGGAGAGAGGAGGAGGAAGAGGGAGGAGTAGGGAGGGAGGAGGAGAGAGGAGGAGGAGGAAGAGAAGGAGGAGGAGAAGAGGAGGAGGGGGAGAGAGGAGGAGAAGGAGGAGGAAGAGGGAGGAGGGGGAGAGGAGGAGGGAGGAGTAGAGGAGGAGGGATGAGGGGAGGGAGAGAGGAGTAAGGAGAAAGAGGAGGAAGAGGAGAGGAGGAGGAGGAGGAGAGAGAAGGAAGGGAGGTAGGAGAGGAGGAGGAGTAGGAGTAGGAGGGAGAGGAGGATAGGAGGAGGAGAGGAGGAGTGGAGGGAAGAGGAGGAGGAAGAGGAGGAGAGAAGAGAGGAGGAATAGGAGGAGGAA
>NW_028234422.1:12584184-12596684 GCF_977035675.1 Penaeus japonicus
TTGAGGACATGTTTTTCTGAAATAACTGCAACAAACTCTCATATCATTATGAAACTTTGCCACAGGGTATTTCACACCCTCCCGTAATATCCCAATGTGTTGTGAATCATCAACAGTACATAATAATGCCACTTCTCCCTATAAAAAGGAGAAAGTTAAACGTCTCTCCCAAAGAAACGAACATAAATTGGTGACATAATACCTGTGACGTAATCAAGCTCCAACCACATAGTTCATCCCCTTGTTCGTACCCTCCTCCTCTTCCTACCCCCTCTCCATATTTCCCTCCCTTCCTCCCCCTCCTCGTTTATCTTCCCTCTTCCCTCGTTTTATCATGCAGTTTTAAGGCGTAAATAAAATAGTGTAGTAGTGGTATTCTATATTTCTATTATAGCCGCATCCTTGAATGATTTTGTGAACAAAACACACTGAATTTACTCATCTGGCGTATAAAAGCATAGATTTTTAGTAAAAAGAATAGAGTTTACATAAAAAACATATTTTTTTTATAAAAAGCATATTCTTTTAAAATGGCCTATGAAAAGCATATTCTTTAAAATGAAATATGCTAAAAGAATATGCTTTATGCCAAAAGCATAATGTCACAGCCCTAGTTATTATATATATAATTATATATCATGTTATATATAATTACATATTATATATCATATATGTTATATATAATTACATATAATTATATATTCATATATAATAATTATAACTATATATATAATTATAACTATATACACAATCATAACTATATATATATATATATAATTATAACTATATATATAAACATAACATATATATATATATATATATATATATATATATATATATATATATATATATAATATATATATATATAATTATAACTATTAACTATAAAAATACATATAATCATAACTATAAAAATACACATAACTATAACTATAAAAATATATATAATTATAACTATAAGCATATATATCATAAATTCATAATTATAAGCATATATATCATCATAACTAACCATATATATCATCATAACATATAATTAACAATATATATATGATTATAACTATATATAGTTATATATATAATTATATATATATATAATTTTATATATGGAATTATAGAATTATATATATATCATATATATAATTATATATATACATATACATAATCATATATATATAATTATATATATATAATTATATATATACATATACATAATCATATATATATAATCATATATATATAATTATATATATATAATTATATATATATAATTATATATATATAATTATATATATATAATTATATATATATAATTATATATATATATACGACCTGGGTCCGTCAATGCAATGACTAGCTTAATCAAAGTTCCAAAATGCAAACGAGGGCAGGAATGGATATAATGAAAAACCAAGAATCCCGCAAGTCTTTTATTCCTTCTGAGCATGGGCACACCAGTACAATCATTCTACTGTAAGGAAGAAAACATACCAAAGCTACAAATCTATTTGTAATAATAACACCATAATAGTACCAGCCATTAACCTCCTTGATATATATATCTATTGAAGCAGGATTTCTTAGCTTCTTCCCACAAATAACAAAAGATTAGCAATGACAAGACCTCTAACATGTAGCACTTACTATCAACAATATTGACAAAAACAAAAAATAAAGAAATACACCTCAAAAATTAAAGATATTTCAGTCATCATGAAAAAAAAAATTGGAATCATACAAAAGTGAAAAAAGAAAAATACAAAGCAGAGCAATTACAGAATCACAAAATGTATGATGCAAAATACAAAATAACAAAAAGGAAAACAATTGTGTAAAGAAAAAAGAAAAAAAAAAGAAAAAAGAAAAAATAATGATAAATTACAAAAAGTTCAAATCAATAGTAATAGCAATACAGTTTTCTAAAGCTTTTACAATTGGGATTCTCCTTTTCAGAACATAAAACAAATGAAACAGCTCTTAAGCTTCATATCTTCGTAACATAAAATCAGTTGGCAGTGCAGTGCTTCAACAGCTTACAAAACAGATAACCAGTAGACGGCAGAGAAGTCCAAAATGTTTCTCTTGATCTTGTACGTGGTCAGGCATTACATAGAAAGAAGGCTTTTGAAGTCTTTGCAGCTGTTTAACCTTGGATAGACTTTTTAACAGAAGCAAGAACAGCTTTGGCTTCCTTTATCTGCTTTTTGATCCTCTCGCTCATAGCTGAATTGGTGGATTTCTTAAGGCATTGTTCTAGATCCTAAAATAGAGGAAAAATAAAATTATTAATCATGAAAATATCAAACACTTCTTTCAACTTCCTAATCAAAACAATCAGACAAGATCTTTCATCAATAAAAAAACAAAATAATACTTGAAACTTTTTAACTTTGAATAGCACTTGCCTGAACTGTTGCTATGTAACCGGCAACATTCTGAAATACTCTGACGTGTTTATCTCCTAAAGTTACCACTTGCTTGCTGGCTGGATCAAACATCACATCAATCATATCCCCTGAAAGAATGAATGTATATTAAACACCAAGGCATATTACATACATGCATGAGTGAGTGTGTGTGTGTTTTATGTATATACATTGACATTACTCATGAAGGTCATATTTCAAATTTTCCTGTTTCATGATTAAAATTGATAGCCACTTTTCATTTTCTTCATACCAGCATATATGTCACTAATGACATTCAGCTTTTCCCCAGTGATTGCTGAATAGAAGGTCAAGTTAGATTCCACTGCTATCACAACAGTGCGGCCATCTGGAGACATTCGAATCATGGATCTCTGATCCTTGCAATCATGTGGGATGCTGAGAAGTTCATATGGACGTTGGCCCTTTTCAAATTGAACTGAAGAAAGAAAAAGTAAAAAAGTAAAAATCAGATATTATAGACAAACCTGGAATGCTAATTCATATGCAAATTGTGACATAAGTTTAAGAATGATTGAACTCAGAGAGAAGTTTTCCATAGTTTCAGAAGCAATGTACTAACCATCAGTATCATACAACTTCCAGGTGCCATCCTTGGAAACTGTTACCATGCGTGTAGAGTCAGCATTCATGCTACAGCTATAGATACTGGCTTTGTGCCCAGTGAGGTCATAGGCTCTCTTCAATCCCTCAAATGATTCTGATGCTCCAAACTTTATATTCCAAACCTTCGCATCAGGAGTAAATCCTAAAACAAAGAAAGAAGTGAAGTTCAATAGTGTGTCAAATGGCACAACCACACTGAAATATGAGGCAAAATGAGCAGCAAAAATAATATATGAACTTTACCTGTAGTTGCAATGAAGCGTCCACAAGGGGAGAGTGTTGCAGAATAGGTGTCTCCATGGCGTGTGTCAACGGTCTCCAACACTTCCCCTTTAAAATTCCTAATCACAAGCTGGTTCTTGTTGTTGCATGTCATAATGATATTCCCAGTAACAGCAACATCAAAGGCAATTATATCTGCTGTCTCATCCTCTTGCTGGAAAAACAAGATAAAAACAAAAATTCAAGGCCTATGAAATTTCCTCATTGCTATCTATCTATTATATATCTATAAATATATATATAACAAAATTATAGGATAACATAATACTATCTATCTATCTCTATATTACATATATATAAATATATATATAACAAAATTATAAGATAACATAATACACAAGATGATAAACTTATCGAAGAAAAACATATCCTACCTTTGGGAAGGTGAAGAACTCCTGTGCATTTCCAATCATACCATTAGATGTCTTGGATACCTTGTAGATGGCAATGGTATTTTCCATTTTCTTGAATATGACGAAACCTTTGCTATTAGGCATCCAGCGGACATGGGTAGCATGGTCAAACTCTATGTTACCTCGAACACTCTTGTGCTCCCGATGTGTAAAGTGCTCAGCATTCCAGATCAAGACTGTACGGTCTGTTTTGTAAACAACATATAAGGAATGCAACAGTCAATTACACTTTTAAAAAGAGGCAAAAAAGCAGTATACACATATTAAAAAAAACTTGAGTATATGTAATGTATGTGTGTGTTTACGTGTGTGTGCACGCGTGTTTACGAGTGTGTGCGTATGTGTGCATGTTTACGAGTGTGTGCGTATGTGTGCATGTTTACGAGTGTGTGCGTATGTGTGCATGTTTACGAGTGTGTGCGTATGTGTGCATGTTTACGAGTGTGTGCGTATGTGTGCATGTTTACGAGTGTGTGTGTATGCGTGCATGTTTACGAGTGTGTGTGTATGCGTGCATGTTTACGAGTGTGTGTGTATGCGTGCATGTTTACGAGTGTGTGTGTATGCGTGCATGTTTACGAGTGTGTGTGTATGCGTGCATGTTTACGAGTGTGTGTGTATGCGTGCATGTTTACGAGTGAGTGTATGTGTGCATGTTTACGAGTGTGTGTGTATGTGTGCATGTTTACGAGTGTGTGTGTATGTGTGCATGTTTACGAGTGTGTGTGTATGCGTGCATGTTTACGAGTGTGTGTGTATGCGTGCATGTTTACGAGTGTGTGTGTATGCGTGCATGTTTACGAGTGTGTGTGTATGCGTGCATGTTTACGAGTGTGTGTGTATGCGTGCATGTTTACGAGTGTGTGTGTGTGTGTGTGTGTTTGTGTGTGTGTGTATGTGCATGTTTGCGAGTGTGTGTGTATGTGTTTACGATGTGTTATGTGCATGTTTACGAGTGTGTGCGTATGTGTGCATGTTTACGAGTGTGTGCGTATGTGTGCATGTTTACGAGTGTGTGTATGTGTGCATGTTTATCAGTGTGTGTGTGTATGTTTATTAGTGTGTGTGTGTGTATGTTTATTAGTGTGTGTGTGTGTGTGTGTGTGTGTGTGTGTGTGTGTGTGTGTGTGTGTGTGTGTGTGTGTGTGTGTGTGTGTGTGTGTGTATGTTTATTAGTGTGTATGTTTGTGTATGTTTATTAATGTGTATGTTTGTGTATGTTTATTAGTGTGTGTGCGCGCATTTACGAGTGTACATGTATGTGTATGCTTGCCTGTACGTGTAAGTGTGCGCGCGTTTATGCTTGCCTCTACCTGTAAGTGTGCGCGCGTTTATGCTTGCCTCTACCTGTAAGTGTGTGCGCGTTTATGCTTGCCTCTACCTGTAAGTGTGTGCGCGTTTATGCTTGCCTCTACCTGTAAGTGTGTGCGCGTTTATGCTTGCCTCTACCTGTAAGTGTGTGCGCGTTTATGCTTGCCTCTACCTGTAAGTGTGTGCGCGTTTATGCTTGCCTCTACCTGTAAGTGTGTGCGCGTTTATGCTTGCCTCTACCTGTAAGTGTGTGCGCGTTTATGCTTGCCTCTACCTGTAAGTGTGTGCGCGTTTATGCTTGCCTCTACCTGTAAGTGTGTGCGCGTTTATGCTTGCCTCTACCTGTAAGTGTGTGCGCGTTTATGCTTGCCTCTACCTGTAAGTGTGTGCGCGTTTATGCTTGCCTCTACCTGTAAGTGTGTGCGCGTTTATGCTTGCCTCTACCTGTAAGTGTGTGCGCGTTTATGCTTGCCTCTACCTGTAAGTGTGTGCGCGTTTATGCTTGCCTCTACCTGTAAGTGTGTGCGCGTTTATGCTTGCCTCTACCTGTAAGTGTGTGCGCGTGTATGCTTGCCTCTACATGTAAGTGTGCGCGTGTATGCTTGCCTCTACATGTAAGTGTGCGCGTGTATGCTTGCCTCTACATGTAAGTGTGCGCGTGTATGCTTGCCTCTACATGTAAGTGTGCGCGTGTATGCTTGCCTCTACATGTAAGTGTGCGCGTGTATGCTTGCCTCTACATGTAAGTGTGCGCGTGTATGCTTGCCTCTACATGTAAGTGTGCGCGTGTATGCTTGCCTGTACATGAGTACACATGTGTGCATACACGTGTGAATACGCATGTGTGCATGTACGTGAGTACGCACGAGTGAGTATGCATGTGTGTATGTTCGTGTGAATACGCATGTGTGCGTGTTCGTGTGAATACGCATGTGTGCGTGTACGTGTGAGTACGCATGTGTGCGTGTACGTGTGAGTACGCATGTGTGCGTGTACGTGTGAGTACGCATGTGTGCATGTACGTGTGAGTACGCACGTGTGCATGTACGTGTGTACGTGAGAGTACGCATGTGTGCATGTACGTGTGTACGTGAGAGTACGCATGTGTGCATGTACGTGTGTACGTGAGAGTACGCACGTGTGCATGTACGTGTGTACACGTGAGTACGCACGTGTGCATGTACGTGTGTACACGTGAGTACGCACGTGTGCATGTACGTGTGTACACGTGAGTACGCACGTGTGCATGTACGTGTGTACACGTGAGTACGCACGTGTGCATGTACGTGTGTACGTGAGAGTACGCACGTGTGCATGTACGTGTGTACGTGAGAGTACGCACGTGTGCATGTACGTGTGTACGTGAGAGTACGCACGTGTGCATGTACGTGTGTACGTGAGAGTACGCACGTGTGCATGTACGTGTGTACGTGAGAGTACGCACGTGTGCATGTACGTGTGTACGTGAGAGTACGCACGTGTGCATGTACGTGTACGTGAGAGTACGCACGTGTGCATGTACGTGTGTACGTGAGAGTATGCATGTGTGCATGTACATGCGAGTACGCATGTGTGCACATACGTGAGAGTACGCATGTGTGCACATACGTGAGAGTACGCATGTGTGCACATACGTGAGAGTACGCATGTGTGCACATACGTGTGAGTACGCATGTGTGCACATACGTGTGAGTACGCATGTGTGCACATACGTGTGAGTACGCATGTGTGCACATACGTGTGAGTACGCATGTGTGCACATACGTGTGAGTACGCATGTGTGCACATACGTGTGAGTACGCATGTGTGCACATACGTGTGAGTACGCATGTGTGCACATACGTGTGAGTACGCATGTGTGCACATACGTGTGAGTACGCATGTGTGCACATACGTGTGAGTACGCATGTGTGCACATACGTGTGAGTACGCATGTGTACATGTATGTGCAAGTATGCATGTGTACATTCACGTGTACACATGTGTACATATACGTGTGCATGCATGCAACTGTATACATGTGTTTACATGTGTTTTCATGTGTTAACGGTGTGTACGTGTATGTACATAAGTTTGAACATTTTTTGGTGTTGGCATCTTAGGGAGATTACTGAAGGAATGATTATTTGCAGCAACAAATAAAGAAAAGTTAATTCATTTTCTGTTGCACTGACAACTATGGTCATTAACATGAGTGAGCATGGTAATGTGTAACATTGTCAGACTCATTAGAGGCTAAGGCCCTTTGCACGTGTAAAGCTCAAGAGTTGAAATATAAGGGCTTCAAGTTTCATAATCTTGATACACATAGGAAATTAATTCATTTCGATCAATACAAACATTTAACTAAAAATAGTACAATTTTACAAATATTTATAGGTCATGTAGTCTTCAGGTAGATTGGAGCAATTCTCTTGAATAGACCTGTATGTCCCCACATTCCTTGCCATAATCATGCCATGTCTTTTAGGCTAGATTCTCTGAAATGTCCTCCATTCAATCCATATATTAAAGACTTCTTTCAAATATGCTGCTTCACAATAACAGTCCAAAATTCAGTATTGGTAAATTTTATTAAACTTATCTGCATAAAGTTAGGAAATCTATATACAGAAATGGTCCTTTTAAATCCATCAGTTAGGTACACCATAAGGCATTGTATAAATCCTTGTTGCCTTTCTAAAAACTTACTTTCATTGTTGCCTCTCACCTTAAAAGGAGAACAAAATGTTCGGAGATCTCTAGTATTGATAGCCTCATACAGTTACAATCCAATGCCTTTTTTTTTTTTTTTTTTCCAAAATCACTGGAGGTAACAAGGCAATATCTTACCAAATTGTCAAGGGTTATATAAAATCTATTGGCATTTAACTTTATTGTTTAAATGCAAATATTTGCAGATTTTACAAAGGTTAGCTCTGATTACATTCAAATTGCCTAGAAGCAAACTTTGAATTCTCCTACATAGGACTCAAAGATCAAAATGATATTGTGCCATGACAAAAGGCAAGTGTAATAATGGTAGAATTAAGTAGAGAGAGATCAAGAAATGATATAAAACAAAGAGTAATAAAAAAGAAGCAACAGTTTAGTATTACTGACAACTGAGCACTGACTCTGTCGCAGCCCACCTGACAGAGTCAATCACTAAAATAATTGTACATTTCTTCTGATATGGGCTACTTATACTTAAAATAAAGAGTAAGGAGTATAAAAATAGATTAAATAAGTGATTCTAAAATTTGAAGGAAAGAAGTGTCCATAACACTTAGCAGGGAAAAACCTATCACTGAACTGGAAATCTGAGTAAAATATCATCGGGTTAAAAAGACACTATAAATTATTCTAGGAGATCAAGTATCCTACACTAAATTTTTATACATAAGATCATATTTCCCATATAGTACTTAATTAATGGATAAATCTTAAAAATTGTTCAATTCACCTTGCAGTAAATCATAAAAGTGGCTGTCAAACTGCAAGCTAGTTAAAACAAAGTACAATTAAAGGTCATTACAAAATAAATAAATAAAAAAATCCTATCTAACAAGCACAAACAATTTCTCATTTTGAGGGAGTAATGGTAGTCCTTGAGTATTTCAAATCCTGCACTAACTGGAATGCTTACTATCACAGGTATTACAGCCTGGCAGGTTCCCTGGACTTCCCAAACTCACAAATTGTAGCAAACTATCACTATGAAAGACAATTCACAACCACTTGCATTTCACCTAAAACCCTTGTATAAAAAGCTGCCATACAAGTTTTCATACTAAATAGTAAATAATCTAGACCAATCCATACACCATAACTTTACATTCCATTTAAGTAGCTACGAAAGTTTTGGCTTTGGTTACAATGTAGATCAATTAAAATACAAAAGTCCTAAAAGGAAGTTTGAAAATGTCTAAAATCCACAGTACATATAAACAAATCCCTGATATCAAACAGGGCCTTAACCATTTTATGTAGTAGTAAATGCACCTTTAAAAAAGTAGTGAAATGCATTATAATGCACCACTAGTGACCATGAAAAAGGGACAAGTTTGAGCAACAATACAGCATTTTATATGCAGCAAGCAAACAAACTATCAGAACTCCTATGATTAAGGCACAATATGTGATATGATCACCTCAGATTAGAAGTCTGTAGAAATGCATTGATCACATCACATATTCTGAAGTGCAAGTGGTAATGGAGCAACCTTAGATCGGAAAAAGAGAGATTCCTTGATGTTATTCAGTACCAAATCTAAGGCCGCAGTAGCATCCTCAAGGCTATCATGTCCATGACTCCCTCCCTTCTGAATGTCCCGTGCAAGGTGTCTCTTAGCCAGTGACTTCAGAGACTGCTTATGCATTAATGGACCATTCAAGGTTGGGGAGCTTGGTGGAGGCTTGAAGAGCAAGGCAGTGTCAATGACATTACGGTGAATTAATTTCAGGGATGCCAAGTCGCCCTCTAGACTATGTCCTATAAGGATTGATGATGATGAAACCACTCTTAACATTCTCTCTCTAGCTTCTGTGAATGATATGGCCTTTAGTAGGTGTTCAGCTGTGATCCCTGAAAATTTGGTGTTGTAGTCAAATACTTCGCCCAGGGGCTTCACATAAAGGTCCAACACTACCTTTCCTGACGCACAAACCAAAGTTAATCTTGCCAACTCAAACCCTTTGCTAGTAAAAATCATTTCACAGTCAAGCCCAAATATTCTTGGAGGCCCCTCTTTTGTATTTACAAACCCTTCTAAAGGACCATTCAGCCCAGATCTGAAGTGATGAAATACATGATATGAAGTCTGGGTACATCCTGCTACACCTTTCATTCTGTTACAGCACTGATAGTGTAATCTTCCATCTCTTCTCAGTACCATTTTCTTTGGATGATATTCACACACATCACTACCATTTTCACTAACACTAAAATGTTTCCTACATCTTTTACACTTTTCTATTTGTTGTAATTTGTTATAGTTTACTTGCAATGTAGCATGTTTTGAGTCAAAATTTAAATCCATGGTTCCTGTACTGTTCCTAAATTCACTAAAATTTGAATTAATTTCATTTCCATAATTACCTTCAATATCAACCTCGCTATCTTTGCTGTCAGAACTGACACCTGAAGAAGACTCATGATTATCATCCTGGTATGTGTCACCAACACTTAAATCCTCTAATGATTCTGGCTCCGAGTAATCAGAGCTACTTTCTACATCCATGGTTTTGTGTAGATCTTCTCGTTCCATTGCATTCAGTTCAACTTCTAAGACTTCCAATCCATTTAGGACTCCAGCCAATGTTGTGTAACCATTAGGCTTGAAAATGTACAGTCCATGGTTTGTAGCATATGGATAACCATTGAGAACTCGCTCCTCAAGTACACAACATTTTGGAACAAGCAAATCATACAATTGTTCTTCTGTCTTTTCAAGGCTGTCAAACAGGGTTCTGGTGCTCTGACTGACAGCCTTTGTTGATGTGCTACGGCCAGCTGATGATCCAACTCGGTTCATCTTTGCCTTCTTGTTCTTGTTCTTGCGTTGACGCCGGGACATCTTTGAAGGATTGCACACCATAATAACCTCTTCTGTATCAGATGGTGCATTGCTGTTTGCCATCTGACTGCTGCTACTAACAGACGAGGTGTCTACTTCTTCTAGACTGCTGCTGCCGTCAGATATACTGGACAAATCCAGAGAATCTTCTATAGAGAATATGCTCGCATTACAGCTTGCCTTTCCACCTCTGCCACCAGGATCAAAGCGTCTGCCACTCCCCACTGGAGAAAAACAGTGAACTCTGCTTAATGTTAGTTCACAAAACAAATAAATAAATACACTCAAAACTTCATTCATTTCTAAAACTACATTATGTCTGTGATAAAAGTAAAGAAAAAACATTAAGCAGAGTGCACTGTACAGACCCTGCTCAAATTTAAGACAATATACTACCAAAGCTAATAAAAAAAGCTGATAAAATAGAAAATAAAAAACAAATATATATAAATATGTATGCATACATGAGCCTGTGCACACACATGTGCATGTTCACAAGCAAAAAAATCTAGGGTGGAGAAAAAAAAAAAAAATCATTTCTTCAACATGCCCACTTTACCTAACACACACTCCAAAGAAGAAAGAAAAAATTAAGGTGTTGAACTGAATTTACAAATCAGTAAATTAGGTTACTTAGCTTGTCTACTAAGTTCTTCGGTCTAACGTGAAAATTTGTTAGTGTTAATAAAATACACACCTAATGAAACCAAAAAATGCTAAACAAGAGGCCTAAGTATAGAACCACACAAGTAACAACTCTGCTCAGTACCTGATTCTGCATGCAACTTGTCTGATATGGGACACTGTGAGGAGTTCTTCAAGTACCTATAGGTCTATGAAGCCTAAAGCCGAAAGTGTCTAGGCGATTTTGGCAGTAATAAAAAAGCCACAATAAGAAAACTCCTGAAATCACAGAAGACTTAAATGCTCAAAATGCCTTTAGTAATGGAAAAAAATGGATTTCAGCAAAGGGAGAGATCTAACTGTCCCATACCATTGCCTATCATCCTTGACCCTTCCAACATACACCAAACTAACATAACAATCATCAAACAGCTATCAAGACCCTATAAAAGAAATTAATCTCAAACCATTTCATTTAACCCATTCACGCCGGGGCCGTTCCGGCTTTGCGCGGTCGCAATACAGGGGTTCTCGAACGCATAAGCCTAACGCCTCGAGCTTCTCAGGCGCACAAGCCGCGAGCCTGGGTTGCCCGCTCGCTCTACCCGAGCGCGTGGCTTCCCCTCATAGCGCGTCCAGGAAGTCTGACGCAAAAACCACAATACGTGCTATCACGTCACCCGGCGTGAATGGGTTAAGCACTCTAACCAGACTCTCAAGCTCAGAGATTAGTGCTATAAAAACAGCTACAGCTTTACTGTACAGCTGCACAAGTTGTACAAAGTTATCCAAGAGAGCATTAAAAGCAATACAGTCAAGTAATGCATTTCCTTTATTTTCTTTTAAATTATTTATATAAGAATGTTCTACTATAAAAAAAACACCTATACATCACTTCATTAATTATAAGTCATTATTTTTCCGAAAATGATCTTCCTCTTATTGTTACTGCCACAAATAATAATACAGTTAAATCTTATACCTCTCACTTATATGGAGCATCTGATAAAACATTACAGTTATCATATAATAGGTTCTCATATTAGTAAGTTCTCTCTTAACATAATTACTTTATAAAAATAATCAAAATATTTTATGTTTTTAAAATTGTCTACCACCTCTTCAGATATTGCAAGCAGTTATGAATTTGATATAGCCTTGATCAAAATAAATATGGCAGAAAGAATAAATCAAAACTATTGAGCTCTATGGCTAATTTCCCCCCACTGGTTTCATATTAATATATGTACATCTTTCGC
>NW_028234422.1:12604184-12616684 GCF_977035675.1 Penaeus japonicus
TAGGCTTGATAAATTACTCCCTAGTTAGACTTAGGTAGGTTTAACAAACACTTAGGGTCCAGTGGGAAGAGGCCCCCATGCAGGAGATGTTAGGTGCCCTCAGAAAAATGGTGCACACTCAAGACTTTGAACTGCGATGAGTAAAGTCCATAGGTTTTCCCAGTCTTCCTCACATATTCAAGATCTATATTCTTCACTCAACTTCCCCCTCCTTGCCCACGATGCCCAATATTATTGGGATGGATGAAAAAGGGCACAACTTTAACCTGAAAAAGCAGGTTTTTCTTTGAAGAAATGGGTGGGAGAGGCATAGTTACATCAAATAATGGCCCATCAAATCTATAATAGCTGCTGTGATCTGGCCATTTACAGTGACATTCAACTATATAGATTGTAAAGAGTATATAGAAACAAAAAAAGATAAGGCTGTAATTTGGCTGTCTTTTGGAATAATAGTTTTCCTTCCTATATTCATTATTAATAGTTTCTCAAAAGTCTGAAGAAACAATGTATATGGTAGATCAGACACTCACTATTCAGGGGTCTCTAGCAAGTTCATTCCTTTACATTTTCAAGAGATTTTAACGTGCAAATCCTTTGAGTAACCAGTAACATTGAGAAAAATAGTAATGCTATTTTAATAAATTTATAAAAAAAGTTAACTGAACTCTGGATTTCCTACAGGCCACAATCTTCATATCTATCACTTGGCAATCTGTTGTACTATTCATATAAATACTCATCAACTGACCATAATCAACGTTTTCAATGCTAAAACTGCAAACACATGAAAACAAACTGAAGACTTCTACCTGTCCTTCAGAAAGGTCAGGCTGAAACTTTGAACTCATCATGACCAACAAATTACACTGTGGTCGATTATATCACTTCCTTCACAAGCATTCAAGTAACAAAAACAAACACTAAACATGGAGTCTCTCGGCTTAGACGACGCTCCTTACGCTTTTATGCCTCCCACGGCACGGCACAATAGGTCTATGTTAATGACCTACTCAGGGCACTACAGTTAGCTGACACACATACAAGACTGAGACGTGTCTTGCTCATTTCCTGCGCGTTTTCTCGGCATTTTCTCACTCTTTTCTGCACTTCGTGTATATTTCCAACTCGAGTAGTTCCGTGAGAGGGGCGAGAGGTGGGAAATAACATCCTGGGCAGCGTCAGCGAGGGCGAATTTCCCGCGGGTTGAGGAATGCAGGAAGTCCAGGCCATAGCGAGACTCACGTGCCATTGCTTCGCGCCACAATCTCGACTTTTTCATTGTTGTTTCGTCTTAACGTCCTTTGCTTTCTGCACTGTGTCCGAGCTCCTTGTCGTCCGAGTGACAGCGACCACGAGGAACAAGCAGCCGACGCGAGTTAAGGAAAATATCTTCGAAAAACTTGACCGCATGCAAGTTCCTCCTCCGCAACTCCCCTACATCGTGGGTAGCGCCTTAGCGGGAAAATTTCGGTAACACACAAAAATCCAAGTAATACTCACTTTGTTTCTCTGTTGTATTGCTAGTCTGGCGTCTTGATAGGCGAATTAGCCACGCCAGGACCAGAATAGTAGCCCCTATTAATATTGACAAGAATAACATTGTCGGAGCGGACGAGACGTGTGCCTCCTCTCCCGCCATCATGAAGTCTGACGTCAGAGCCACGTGTTGGCCAATCACCGAGTAACATGAAAAGCGGCGAGGACAAAACAATGACAAATAAAAATCAATTAATATTTACGTTTCTTGTGCTACATGGCGATAATTTTGCTTTGGTAATATCTGAGAAAAATATAAACTTTATTTTTCTGCATACAGGAACTTCTTTGCAACAAAGGGTCTTATTTTCTTAACATTTGAACTGGCAGTCACTGCATTGGGGCTATTGACCTGCTGAACATGGATGGTTAAGCCTAAACGATATAACGGGTATTTGGGGATCCCGGTATTTGTTCAAGGATGTACAGTAATATTTGTAACAGTACTTCGCATGGATTTTGCAAACTGTAATATTAGTTTCCAAAAAACATGACCATCTTTATAAGTGACCGATGAAAGTGGAACATCACCCCCTAACCATATACCTTTATGAACAATGCATTTTTCGAGCAGGGTGGTTTTAACGCTAAACAACATATGTAGGTTACTCCAATCTTCCTGTTTCCGGTTAGTAAAGGTATGGCATCTTTATCTCTTAAAAGGATATAATGATAATCACATCCTTATCGCTTATCTTATCTCGATGACAAATGTGTCAGATTTCTCTGAATTTGTATTTACAAGCATTAGGACAAGCTGAGTTTTCGTTATTTCGTAAAAAGCATCCAGACGCGCAAGGGTTAAGTATGTCTGTGCTAGTTGAAGTACAGTTTACGCATGTCATGAGTTCTTTTTGAACTGGTCATGTAAAAAAGATGTGAGGAGAAAAAAATAAAAATCAAATCATCATATATCTATTTCTAACCTCAAAACTTCCTGACTCAACAGTCTCGGTCAACGGGAACGAAGTGCTGTTATCCGCCAAGTTCACCAGACAACAACCTGAGATGAAATTTGAAACCTTATTAACTCTCATATGCAAAATAATGGAATACAGTTAACCTAAAGATCATATACTCACGAAAGAGAGTTGGAAGCATGGTAATGACACATGCATAATCAAGGATGTATTAGAAAATACTTATTACCCCAACTCATTCACGGCAAACAACCTCTTTAACCTAATCATTAACCCAATTCTACAATTTAATTCCAGATCAACAATTTGTCATCCTTTGACCGGAGTAACATTTAAACTCGAGAAGGCCGGGCGGCTCCAGACACACCGGTGGGGCGTTAACCGACATACCACGAACACGGAAGAATTCGTAGTCCATGCGAGATTCACATGCGGAAGCGCGAGGGTTTTGTATGGTTAGCGAAGCATGGTAAGTAAGACGGGAATCTTTAAAAAGTTCTGGGACTTGCCGATTGGAAGATGAGACATACTGAATGATCAAGGTGAATTAATGGCAAAGTTTCAGATTTTCGTTTTGAGGTTAGCCTTTTAGGGGGGCCATTCCAGTTTTGCATCTGCTTTCTATGTCTTTCTCTCTTTGTCTGCTTATTTATCTGTCTGTTTGTTAACCTAAATATTTATCTCTATATGTGTATAAATTATAGTAGTTTTCCATATAAAATGGGTGTTAACTACAGAACAAAAAGATTAAATCAATTATGCATCTCCTGTATAGAGAGGGGAATTGTGAAAAAAACATCAAGCATAATGATCGGAATGTATTTAATAATATAACCCAATCATCACCTCATCAAACGAGATGATATACCATCAAACTACATCAATACTAATACTGGAAGATCAAATCTTGTAGCGGCATGTTTGTAGGTACGAAGAAAATGCCCCCAAAACTGACATCGGATCGACCGATATTTCCAGTAATGGAATCATGAAATACGACACAGGGAAGTCCTCAACCAACACGTCCAGGAGCGGACAATAAACCGTCTTTTGCCTTGACCTTCACAAGGCAGAAAAACATTCCGTGTCTACTTCCACCAGTTGGCCACGAGAATGGTTTCCATAGAACGAACTCTAATCTATTTGGGCGGAAACTTTAAGCTAACTCGAAATCTGCCCTGATCTTTCCGTAATCTTTATTGTCATTAACATTATTGTTATTTTTATTGTTTTGTTATTTAGGTATGCCATGATTATTCTCAGTATCATTATCATTATCGTCGCTAATACGATTTTTATGATCATGATTATAATCTTTATTGCCATCGTTATCATTATCCCTGCTGTCACCTATAAGTATCAGCACTGTTACTTTCAATTCTGTTGCCAACATCCTCAACATTGGTGTTATTTTGATGTAGAAATCCACCCCCCTAACGCGGCCAACTGCCGAGTCGCCCCCCCTCCCCTCCCCTCGCTCCTCGTCCCCCTCTCCTGAGCTACGGTTCACATGTGACCAGGCCACCTGAAGTTTCTCTTCCATCCTAACACTGCTCCATCTGATGTGTTATTTCCGCCATAAGATGTACTTTCTCAAGTCTAATATGAACAAACACACTCTTTAGTCTCTCTCTCTCTCTCACATACACACACACATGCATACATGTATATATATATATATATATATATATATATATATATATATATATATATATATATATATATATATATATATATATATATATATGGGTATTTATATTATATATCATATATATGTAGTATATATATATAGTATATTTGTATGTATATATACATGTATACACACACATACATATATATATACATATATATACATATATATATATACATATATATACATACATATATATATACATATATATTCATACATATATATATACACATACATATATATGTATATATACATACATATATACATATACATATATTTATACATATATATACATATATTTACATATATATATACATATATATACATTTATACATATATATATACATATATACATACATATATAAACATATATGTATGTATATATACATATATAAACATATATGTATGTATATATACATATATAAACATATATGTATGTATATATATTTATATATATATATTTATATATATAGATATAAATATATATATAAATGTATATATAAATATATATATAAATGTATATATAAATATATATATATACATAATATGTATATATACATTCATATATATGTATATATATATACATATAGGTATAAATATACATATATATGTATATATTCATATATATGTATATGAATATATATATAAGTATATATAGATATATATATTATATATATATATGTAAATATATGTATATAATATATATAAATATATATATATACATATATGTGTATATATATATATATATGTATGTATATATAACATATACATATATGTACATATATATATATAAAATATATATGAATATATATAAAATATACATCTATATATATAAATATTTATAAATAATATATATATAATATATAAATATTTATAAATATATATACATAAATATATATATAAATATATACATATAAATATATATAAATATATATATAAATATATATATAAATATATACATAAATATATATATATAAATATATATATATATATATATATATATATATATATATATATATTTATATATGTGTGTGTGTGTGTGTGTGTGTGTGTGTGTGTGTGTGTGTGTGTGTGTGTTTCCCTTCCTTTAAATGAGCTTATTTTTGTGAGGAATGGATTGTTCTGTCAGAGTAACAGTGGATTATCAGCCATTTGTATCCGCGTTTGTATGCATATCTGCCTGTAAGCATGCTACTTGGCTTTATAACAACATCATCCATCAGGTAATTCGGAATTCGTGTGTGGATAATCTTGATCACGAAAGAAATACTTTGTATATCTTCAGCACTGCAAAATCGTGCTCCTCATATTCAGGCCACGCTCTGGGTCAGTTGGGGTTGCTCAAGAAACCACACTCGGCACCCAGCCAATGTTGTCAAAAGATGTACAGCCAACCAGTCTGGTCGCAGAGGAACAAGGCGATGGGCAGGGCAGGGCAGGGCAGAGCAGGGTGGGCGGGCGGGCGGTACCCCACTGCCGGACGTGCCGAGCCGATTCCTAGTACCCTCTGCCCGACCGGAAAGGGTGACGCAAAGAGCGCTTCTCTCGCCAAACGGAATAGGATGTGACTAAGGACAGGATTCCCCGGAGAAAGTGGATGCTTAAGTGGTTCTATGCTCCGAGATACTTGTCTGTAGCAGTTGTGCGATTACTTGTGCAACCTTGCTGTTCCAAGGACGCGAAGGAGAGCATGAGTTTTCCTGTTGCGTTAGGGCAGGGTTGGATTCTGCGACTATGCGTCATACGCTGCTTTCGCTTATTTTCCTGTCTACATATCTGCATATGTATATGTATATATATATATATATATTCATATATATATATATATATATATATATATATATATATTTGTTTATATATATATATATATATATATTTGTTTATATATACACATATGTGTTTATGTAAATGTATAAATATTCATATATATATATATATATATATATATATATATATATATATATATATGTGTGTGTGTGTGTGTATGTGTGTGTATGCATATACATGCATGCATATATGTATAGACCACGCACACACATATATGTATATTTATGTGTGTATGTATATATATATATATATATATATATATATATATATATATATATATATATGTATACTATATATGTATATTTCTATATGTTCATACACACCTACACACACATATGTGTGTGGGTGTAAATGTGCGTGTGCATGAGTGATTACATGTCTCATTTCACTCTTTTTCGCTCTCTCTCCCTATATCAATCCCTTCCAACCTTTGTGACTTTTAGTATACTTTCGGAGAACTGTGTAATATCTATTAGCTAAAGGTTTAAGAAATTTCTTGCTTACATGATGCATCATCTTTAAATCTCCTGTCCTCAGCATTTAATCTGCTGATAAAGAGAATCGGCTTAATCTCTTAACACGCAGAAATCCTGACGATAAGTGTTTCAGAATCTTTTTCTTACTTTTGTCTACTAGAGATTGCGCTCCTATATTAGGTTAATTTTGTTCATATCCTCATTGTTTATCTCACAATGCAGCCAACTTCGCCATTGCAATTTCCAACACAACTTCCAATAAATGAAAAGATACTATAAATATAAATAATCATACTTCCGGCAAGCATTTCCTTCTTGACTTCTAGCTACTTCCCTCTATTAACTGCAATTCTATCGTCAAGGAATCGAATGTTTGCGCATGGTGAGCATTCCTTTGTTTAATTATTCCCTTGTTCTTTGTCCCTTCCATTCTTAAATGGTTCAGTGACTGTCTGAACCACTGGCCTTCTCGTGAGAACAGCCTGTCTGGTAGTATATCTTACATGTGTATTATTAAGCATCAGCACGTAAACCCACACTTCACTTATCAGAAACTGTATCATTAGTTTCACTAATCAGTGTATTTAACTAGCATTAGCGGTTTCTGTCTGAAGTGCTTTGCTGTCGTCTTATCGGTTGTCACTCGACTCCCACACTTGAATGGCCTCAGCAGATTGTCTGTTTGTTTGATAAAGTGATTTGCAGAGACAAAGGGTTGTCTAGTTATGTTTTTTTCTTTTAAATAACAGACAGGCAACGTATATTTTATACATGCATGTGTGTATATGTGTGTGTGTGTGTGTGTGTGTGTGTGTGTGTGTGTGTGTGTGTGTGTGTGTGTGTGTGTGTGTGTGTGTGTGTGTACATATATATACATACATATATATATATGTATATTTACATCTGTAAATATATATATATATACATATTTATATATACAGAAGTATATATGTACACACACACGCACACACACACACACACATACACACACACGTGCGTGTGCTCATACATGCATATCCGCAGAAATTTGCATACAAACACAGGCACAAAGATTGGTCATACGCGCAGACAAACACGTATATACAATTCTATAGCACGCATAGTTATAAATAAACATGTTACAGACAGTCATATATGGATGTAAACACATCACTGCATATATTCATAAGGTAGTGTTGGGGAAAGATAGGACTACAAATTTACTTCCAGCAAACCATAACGTTTCCAAAAAATGCAGTTGTTCGGATCTGGCTAAAACAAAGTTTATTTACCTTTGTTATTACGTTATTAACCAGATACTTAACAATTTTGTATATAAATAATTGAATCACCGAGTTCGAATCATAACATTCGGTTTATTCCGGCTAGAGTATCTCATTGCCACAAATAACCATTCAGGCAGTTAGTTACTTCTTCCTTCTTTCCTTTTTTAGAGGTTTAATTTGTCTCGCCGAAGATGAGATGACCCAGCATGGAATGTGACTTCCGTGCAGAGTGTAGTTGTATAATTAGGCTCGGGTTTCCTGATCCGTACCGGAGTTCCGACAGCTTTCCTGTTAGCTCCATCATATCGGTTCTCAGATTTCAGATTTCTAAACCACATGTGAGAAAATATAATTTTGATTCCAATTATTTTTATCATCATAGTTATTGTTATTATTATCGGTGTTATTATTATTATTATCAGTATCATTATCGTTATTGATTTTATTATAACCGTTACTAATGTTAAAACCACAAAATGATCTCAGACGATCTTTAACAATTTCAGTGTGATAATTAGCAAAGTTTTCATTAGCATTGTTATAACTATCGTTCATTTCAGATAGGTGCGTTCGGGGTGAATATTCCTCATCGGACAACCTTGGCCCAACAAGAAACAGCATGTGACTATTATTAGTAAGGTATTATTAGGTCACATTATATAGTGATAACACAATATAACATTAATTACACAAGCATTTAAGGGTAGGTGACTGAAAAATGCATTTGGAAAACCTTGCGAAATTAACCATCAATAGGGGAAAAAATCAGATCTATGAAAAAAACAACATGTGGTAGGTCATCAGTAATGTCAACTTAAGAGTTAAATTGTCAGTTACGCGGTTCATGACGACTTTCTCGTCTAACTCCTGAGAAGGACATGATTAAAATCCTTCTAAGTTTACAGTCGGAAACAAGTCTCCGACACGTACGGATTCAGACTTGTTCATGTACGGTACATGGAAACGTTCTCATAATACAGTCAGGACATATTGATGTTATAAAGCACTAAGCACTTCTCCAAAACAAAGCTTACAGCTGTTGAAATATTGGAAGAAGACACTATAAAAACTATTAAGGTTTTAAGAAACTTCATGTAGAACAGTTTAAACACTGAATCACCCCTTTATATGACCCATTTACGTATAGCAAAAATTTTCCTGTGATATTTCCCGAAACCTTGTCACTAGTTGGGATAGCGTAGCAGAAAAGAATTTCAGTAGAACGCAAAACTAGTTTCATTTCTTCCAAAGTCGATAGTTGCAATGCAGCCTTTGAAATGTGCCACGTAAGTAGATAAATTCAGATGCTTAATGAAGAGTAAAAACTGTATATGCATAGCATCTTCAAGTATACGAATCTTGTTTATCCTGCAAGTGGTCCTCTATTTTTTATTCTTTTCCCTTTATATATGCAACTTTGTGCCTTTGTTCGGACAGTTGACTAGTGACTTTAACAAAGAAAAAACACATGGCAATGACACATGGCCGGTTGGTATTGTAACAGATATGTAGTCGCCTTATCTTTCAAGACGAAGAAGATACTTTCATGCAACATTCATGCACATACTGGATTTGATGATTTATTCGTTTCAAGATACATATATTCACCCTGTTTCTCATGCTTCCAAGACTCTTGAACGAAACCAAACGTGTGCTGCTTTAGTTTTTAATTCTATTATGATTACATAACACACACACACACATATATATATGTACATATACATATACATACTACAAACACACACACACATACATACATACACACACACACACACACACACACACACATATATATATATATATATATATATATATATATATATATATATAAAATATATATATGTATGTATGTATAATCTATCTATATATATATATATATATTATATAATATAATATTTATACATATACATCTAAATAAAAAAAAATATAATATATATAATACACACACACACACACACATATATATATATATACATATATATATATATATATATATATATATATATAATATAATTACAAACAAACATATAGATAAATATGTCTATACATACTTCCCCCCTCCCTAATATAGATAGATAGATAGATAGATTCATACATAAATACTCATATACACACATGAATATATATATATATATTATATAATATACAACATTCATATGTATCATATATATACATAAATAAATAAATATATACATATATATATTACATATACATACATACATATATATGTACACATATATACACCTCTCTCTCTCTCTCTCTTTCTATATATATATATATATATATATATATATATATATATATATATATATATATACATACATATATATATATATATGTGTGTGTGTGTGTATATATACATATACATATACATATACATATACATATACATATTCATATACATACATGTGTGTGTGTGTTATACTACCTAGAAACAAAAGGGAAGTATAAACCATGAATGTGTGACAAATGAATACTAAATACTCGGTAAATAGTCACTGAATCCTGGAGAAAATGATCGAGGAGCGCATGAAAACTGTTAAACATGTGGAAGGTCACGTTGCAGAGCAAGGCTAACTGTAAACACGCGCCAACGGATAACCAGAAGGAAGACTCAACTTCCAATAGGAAAGCAGACGTGTAACTGGACCCAAACCAGACTGCCTCCGGTAAGTGAAAGCCAAAGTATGGTCTGAGGAATTTCTGACTCTCTCAGAGCGTTATGCAATATGCGTCAACGGGCGGTTCTCTAAGATGGCCTTGGTAGTGACCCTCAGTTGGAAGATTTCTGCCAAAACAACGAATTAGCAATGTAACGTAAACATCGATAACAGAAAACGGGGATTCGACTGGAAAGAGTGACTGGGATATTTATATAATCGACTATTTTGACGTTATTTTTTAATGTATTGAAAATGATACAGGGAGGGATTTACAAACAACAAACACACCAAAAGATCATTACGTTAGAATTGAAGGGTTAGCCTGGTTCGATTATAGAACGTGGTGCGTGATTGTAACCGGCATACTTTAACGGATGTAAACATACGTAATTGATGAAAAGTTCAGGGAGCTGCTTGCTGATAATCATGCCTGAAAGTGCGAAAGTGTTTATTTGGTTAATTTGGGTTTGTAGTCCAGCAAAGAAAAATATGAAGCGGAGAAGGATATGAATATGAAGCACATATGATGAGTGAAATACCTTATTATAATAAATGCTATTAATCAGACCGCCATAATCGAACAATTTACTTTAACTTCTAGGTCAAATAAACGTTAAGTTGTATATCCAACGAGAACCTACACCAAAACAGCATGAGTTATAGGAAGCCGAAATGCTGCAGCTGCTGTGCTGATGGTGTAGAATAAAGAACCTGTGTGACGACTAACGGTTACTGAGAAAGCAGTTATGATGACCCAATGCTAGAATTGCTCCTGTCGCAGTCATTGTCGATGCAACATTAAAAGTTATTACAAATGCACAATGCACGTAAATCGGCTTTTAATTCGAGAATGTTAAAGAAGTATCCCCATCTATCTATCTATCCATCTGTCTATCTGCGTATACTTGCATAACTGTATTTCTGTATTTTCATCGGTTGGCTTATTCGTTATTATATCCTTAATGAAATATTTTCTCCTTAACATAGATAAGAATCTTCAGCAGATAACTTGATATCACTTTGTCTAATATGCAATAGAAAATACATCGCTGAATTTCTAAAGACTACCCTAACCTATGAGCCGTTTTGAGTGTTTCGAAAGCTGATACGCTTTACATGTTAATCGCATGGGACATAGAGAGGAGAGACTGGCCGTACTCATAGCAGTTTGTATTTTTTTCCTTACCATTAGTATTCATATCTTTCTTTCAGTTACGATTTATTATATTTTGGTTATAGGCAATATCAAACATATGTCGTCTTTTGAAATAAAAATTTGCTAATTGTTCACAGCTCGTATGAGCTCGAGTTATCATACAATCCTACCAATTGTTCATAGACAGAAAATGTTGGAGACGATAGCTTTCAAAAGACGCTGCTTGTTCGAGATGGAATGTATTATTACACCTTGCGCCAGGCTATCAAGGTGTAGATGTGCAAGGTCTCGAAAAAAATGGATATACCCAAAACTGATATACGGGGAAAGATTACAAGTCTTATACAATGCACTGGAACTAGGTATTCACACCAACATTGCACTGAATTAGAACGAAAAGTTCGAAATCTGAAGAAAAAACACAAAAAAAATGTAACACTACGAGCATACATATGCTAAAAAAATGTTCATGATATATAAATTGAAGGCAATAACTAGTTTTTTCCGTAGAACAATTGATAGCCTCTGAGTAAAACCTGTTATAAAACACCTTTATTGCAAGCCGATCTCTTACATTCCTCCTCAAAATATAATATATTATCGCTGACTAGATGAATGATTCTTAAAACGCCACTAGTAGCTGCCTTGAGTAAAGGGTTGAACGTAACAGATCAGTGTTATTGGTACGCCATATTTGGTGTAAGCTAGCGAGCAAAACCTGTTTATGAAACTGATACTATACTTATATGACGATCAATCAGTAATAATCGAAATTGCCTATACATCTGTGTTCTCATCCCCCATCCCTTCTTCACGTGTGTTAATTTGCAATTATATATATTACGCTGGACGTAGTTACGTCTCTAAAAAAAGTGTTATTCGACAATCTCGGCGCGTTACGAACTGTTACCTTCCCAATGCAGGTGTTACCGGCCGGAACTGCAGTATTGATCCTGAGTTGTGT
>NW_028234422.1:12624184-12631684 GCF_977035675.1 Penaeus japonicus
GTATTTTACTTACTATATGCATTTCTATGAGAAAATGTATGTTTCTTTAACTAGACTGGATTTATATTTGCAGATATTAATATATATCATCATTTATTCAAGGAATATTTGCAAAAATATATAAAAAGAGCCAATTAATAGACTCTTATTCTTTGATGAAACTTATGGGAATTTTTGAGACATTCATGATTTTTTTTACCAGAAGGCAGTGTATAAATTGGTAGTTTGGCCATTTGGTATCTCTTGGGAATAATTTTCTGCTGAATACAGCCAAAGGGTTAAAGATTCCTATAGATCTTGCATATGAATCTTTATTATTATAATATTAGTGTAATGTATTTTAAAAAATATTTTTGACCCTTTTATATGATGGTACATTTCATAATCTCTCCAGTTAACTGAGCAAATATTGTTACTATAGATATCCAGCATTGACTAAAGCTATTATAAATGGACAGTATACAATATATGTGTGTGTGTGTGTGTGTGTGTGTGTGTGTGTGTGTGTGTGTGTGTGTGTGTGTGTGTGTGTGTGTGTGTGTGTGTGTGTGTGTGTGTGTGTGTGTGTGTGTGTGTGTGTGTGTGTGTGTGTGTGGTGTGTGTGTGTGTGTGTGTGTGTGTGTGTGTGTGTGTGTGTGTGTGTGTGTGTGTGTGTGTGTGTGTGTGTGTGTGTGTGTGTGTGTGTGGTGTGTGTGTGTGTGTGTGTGTGTGTGTGTGTGTGTGTGTGTGTGTGTGTGTGTGTGTGTGTGTGTGTGTGTGTGTGTGTGTGTGTGTGGTGTGTGTGTGTGGTGTGCATGTGCATGTGCATGTGCATGCATGGTGTACATGTGCATGCATGGTGTGCCTGTGCTTGTGTGTATGTATGCATGTATAGATGGGTCCACCCCTTACACTATTAAAAGGGTTTAATGCTCATTACTGTTGGTAATAATTAAGCATTTAGTGATGGCCTTTGCCATTATTATTGGCTTATTATATTATATTGTACATGAGGTACCAGATGGTCTTGCTTACGGAAGCTTTACTTATGTTTACTTTATTCTGTTATTGTAGTATGGATTGTAAATTGTATTTAAACATAAATGAATTAGAAAATATGATGCACTATGGTGTCCTTATTCAGGGAAGATGCATAAGATGTACATAAAATGTCAGTCATAATGACCTCTAATAACTATTTACTGAAAGATACGACTGACAGAAAGGGGATCATTGTGTGTGGTCCAGTAACATGAAATGTCCTTGAATCATTACATAGGATATTATTTGGCTGAAGTTTTTGTGTTGCAAATCAATGGCGATAATGATGATGATAATGATAATAAGATCAGAGGAGATGCTGATGATGATAATAATGATAGTAATAATAATTATAATGATAATAGTAGTAATAATATTAGCATTAATAATAGTGATAATGATAATAGTAATGATAATAATAATAATAATGATAATAAAAGTAATAATAGTGAGAATGGTAATTAAGGTAATAGTAGTAGTAATAGTAATAGTATTAATGGTATTAATAATAGTAGTAATAGTAATGTTGATATTAATGATAATGATCATGATCATGATAATAGTAATAAAGATAACTAATAATGACAATAATGATGATAGAAATGATAATAATAATCATGATAATAATAATGATAACAATAAAGATAATGATAAATATGTTGATAACACAGGCAATGATTTTGTGTGTTTCGAGAAAAAAAATGAGGGCATTTATTTAAAAGAAAAATAAAGCTTATTTCACTAAAGATTTATTATCAAGCTATTGGGTCTTCTACTTAGTTTTTCTGAAGTTCTCATATTTTAGGAGAAAAATAGAAAATAATAAATAAATAAATGGAATAGTAAGAAACCCCCATAAGGGACCCCCCTATATAATGGGAAGGTCCTCTTATCTGCAAGAGACTGCAGTTCTTCCTTGCTCCTTTCCTCCCCATAACCCCAATGAAGGCCAGGTTTATCAAGTTTCACTAGGCAAATTATGGTCTTTGAGATAAAGAGCTTATTTTACCCATCAAGATATGTATATTTCACTCTCAAACAGTGTTATGTAATTTACAAACAGTATCCTATTATCTGCAAAAAGTATCATATTATTTGAAAACAGTATGATATTATTTACCAACTAGATGATATTATTTATGAGATCACACTTACTATTCCCTATTCATATCGGAAAAGGTGACTTTTTTCCCAGAATTAATCTTTATAATGATTTTTTGCAGGCTGGATCATGGGGGAAATTGAGTTGGGTGCCGCAGCAGAGGCCACCATCATGGCCTACAAGGAGCTGGCCTCCGATCCTGGGAAGCGATTAGCTCTAGCACTGGTATGTCTCTTTCAAGCTTTTTAATTCTTTTGGAAGTTTTCTGAGTAATTACCAAAAATAAAAAACAAGACAAACAAAGAGATTGTTTTTTATGAGTACATTGTTACATTGTTTTTTATGAGTATATTGTTCCATTGGTTTTTATGATTATATTGTTCCATACTAATAGTTGAGAGTATTTTCAGATATATTTGACCTCTATGATTGGTGGAGTTCATGAATTGGTTTATGGTTAATCAGATAGGTAAATGCTGTTAATATTTTCCTTTTTTCATCTTTTTGACTAAAGCATTTTCAAATTCTGTTTGATCAGGATCGTACGTGTATCCAATTTTTGGCGTATGTTGTGGCTGAAGGAGACGGGGCATTGGTGAAGGCAGCTATTGAAACATTATCCCTTATTGCACAAGCCATAGAGTGCAGACAATCCTTAGCAAACACTTTTGGTGTTCTTGAATCACTGCAGGCAGTCACAGAGTAAGATTTTGAAAGATTTGTAATTGCCTTTTGATGTTAAGTATGGCCGTATGTGAATGTGGTTGACTTTTGGTGGCTTTATTGATTTTTAAAATTTAATGTGATATTTCACTTTTTAAGACTCAAAATACTAACTTTTCAGAGTAGAGTGGTATGCAAGACACTTGAGTATGAAAAATTGTTCTGTTCTGCTTTCAGGGATGAGGAATGTTACAGTGATGAATTACGCGATGAAGCGGCAGCTCTTTTTACTAGCCTCCAATATGCTCGTTATATGAAAAAGTCTCGCAGTCCCCAGACTCCGACTGCCAGCTCAAAGCTAGAACAAGAGACGAAAAAGACAGATGATGTAGACAGTTCACCAAAGAAAAGTCCCAGTGAAGGGAGCTCCTCAGCAAATGCAACCCAAAAGAACAAAGACTGTGCAGAGGAGCCCCCACATAGAACAGACAGTGTTGAAAGCAAAAGTACTGAAGGATCCCCAAAGAAAACTGATGGCATGGAGGGATCTCCAAAGAAAACCGATGGCATGGAGGGATCTCCAAAGAAAGTGGACTCGGCAAGGAGTAGCGTAGACAGTAGATCTCTCTCCACTGATGAAGAGGTATTCTGGGATTAGCTGAATTATTGTATTGAATGATTTTTTAGAGAATACTCTTTGTGATTTATGTGGAAGGCTAATTTGTTATTGTTGTTGGTTCAGTTGATTGAGTAAGACCATAAAAGGTTATGTCTTTTAGTAATTATTTTCAAGTAGTTCATGTTCCATGTACTAAGATATAGAATTACAACCTGTTAAATGTTGGTTATGTCATCAAGGTAAAATTTCCTTTTAAAGTTACTATAGTAACCCTGCAACTAAGATAAGAAAGAAAAATAACAACTTATTTTTAATCTGTGTCATCATTGTTCCATGTCAGTGCTTTGGTCACAATATCTACAGTAGAATGAATTTATTATGCATATATGAAAATAAGTTGGGAAGTAAAGAAGGACAGTAAATTGCCTTAAAAAAGATCTCTTTATTGTAACATTTTTATATTTTCAGCTCTCCAGACTAGAGAGAAAAATGCGTCAACCTACGGAAATGAAGGGTGGCTTCCTGGGACCAAATAATTCTAAAGCAAAAATTGTTACCCTTTTCATTAAAGGAATGGTTGATCCTGTATGTTCATTTAGTTTGTTTTTTTATTTGGTGTATCTTTGCATGATCTTTTCTAGGTCCTCAAGTTAAATTGAACTATGCGGTGCACTAGTTTTGTAAAGATTATTAAGTAAATAGAGGACCTTATTTTATTTGTGATGCAATAGCCCATGTGATATAAGATAACTTTAAGTATATATTGTTTTTTTTTTCAATTATATATAATCTTGCATTTTCATTTCTATTGTACAAACTCACATATTATGGAATGTATGGTTATCACAATATTTTAGATACTGTTAATTTATAACTTCCACCAATTTCAGATCAGAAATTTTATCCAATTTTTTTTTTGTATATTTATTTATTATTTTTTTTTAGGAACACCGCAAACAAGTTGAAGAAGAACTGGTCAGGGTTCGAGGGCTTATTAGTATTGTGTTTGACCTGGGACGCTCTCGCGTCACTTGCAGAGTAAAACGGGATCTCTCCATTGACAAACTTGCAGCTGCTGTTGCCCGCACTGAGATTCTTTCTGCTCAGCAGGTTACTACTAATGCAAATGGAGATGAGGTATGTAGTTTTTTGTTTATGTGAGGAAGTAAAGGGAAATAAACTTTGGGTAAAGATGCATGTTAGCATTGTGCCAATATGTTTTTTCATCAATGCTGTATAGATGTTATATATACACATCTCCCAGTTGTTTTCAGTCTGATGCTGCTACTGCTCAGATATTGTTCTTCCGACATTAATTTATTTTGCTCTGCTATAATATTTAACATTTTTTATTTTGAGTATCTTTTTATTGAATTTGTACATCTTGATCATGATATTTACCAATGTTGCAGATTGCATATATGAAAGTGATTACACAACAGTAAAAGAAAAAGAAGGATATCATATTTCTTTATATTCACTATAACCTCTTTCTTGCAGGAGATACTCCCTCTTGGCAGTGGATCCACCGACATGACTTCTCCAGAGGATGAACTCCCAGATTATTTACCGGAGGACGACATAGTGGTTAAAGATGCCAAGTCGGCTATGGCCCCAACAGGCTCCTTCAAAGAGACGGCTTCCTCTTGGTTTGCTACAGCCTCCAACCTCCTCCAGAAGTCCTTCTACTGGTGACCGTGTGTCGTCCTTGCTTAGTCCAATATTTATTTGAATAGACTGAAGAAGTGGCTGGATTTGGTAGGGGTTATTGCCATCTGGAGAAATAGAGAATTGATTATAAGGGGAAAATGGTCAGAAGCAGATCATTCAAATCCAATGAATAATGATTTTACTTGATGATGTGCAGGAGTACAGAATTTTATGAAATTTTGAATACTGAGGTTGCTATGCCATATAGAGGGTGCTAAGGAATTGATTTTCAAGGTGCACAGGACTAGTGTTGGGCTTGAATGAGGTAATTTATCTACTCAAATATTTAAACAGGTTATATAATACACACAACATATCAGTGTTTCTTTAGTATTCACTTTTTAATCAAGGGGAGATTTCATTGTATTTATTATCAGAGTTCAGAACTGCTTTCCTCATGTTTTGAAATAATGTTTTCTGCAATTTTAATGAGTGTGATTAAGTGATGTTGATTATAAATTGTTATTTATTTACGTAAACACAAAGGAATAAAAGGCATATTTAAAGGACATGGTTTAGCCATATCATTTTGCACTTTAAGTTAGACAGGTAAATACCCTCAGTAGTATATCTTCTGCAGTTAAACCAATACTCCCTCTTGTTTTACTGAACTTTCATTTTCCTTTTAGCATGTACACAAATTGTCAATACATTTATAGATGAATATCCTAAATAGCAGCCCAGTATTAACCACCAACTGCTTTCAGTATTGTTAGACACATATAGCAAACTGTTACGATAATGAGTGCTTGTTATACTTGATAAAGCTTTGATATATGATGACAGAATTATGTGAGAGCTGTATGTTTTTGTAAATATGTTTAGAACATTATAATAGGCTTTAAGCTTCTATTACCTTGTATTAAGTGTAAACATTTCCTCAGTAGCCAAACATAAGCAAAGATATAAGATGGAATGACCAAAGTTACTCATTGTTGGATTTTGGTAAGTTTTTCCACAGCCAGTGTTGTATTGTTTCATGAGTTGTGGTCTGTACTGTTTCTGTTTACAAAAGGTTATTAAAAGACTTTTTGAGATAAGTAAACTAAAATTTGTGTTTTTCATGTGCCTAAATACATGGTAAGTCGTGATTGAAGATGTTGCCCGTCCTTCTTTGAATAATCTTACTGCCCTTTGTAGCCAAACCATTGGTTTTCCTTGAATTGTTATATTTATTGTATATATATTTACTATTTCAAGCAACACTTATTTGACCAGTTACTTTCAGATTTAATAAGGAGTGTTTGTTTTGCTGTGGAATAATGTCTTAAGTCTGCCAAATGTTAAGTGGATATAGGTGATAATGGATGTATATTTTTGTAACTAGTATGTATGGCTACAGTTGGTAGTGTATTGCCATAGTTTACTGGAGAATTTTGTCTTGCTGTCTTCTATATATTTTGCAAAAGTAGCTCCTAAATGGATCTTTCAAGTAAATCATTCATAGCTTTTCTTTCAGACATTTATTTAAGGTTGTCTGTATTATGTCTATATTATCCTTTACTAAAGGTAGAGGCAATGTTAATTCCACACTAACTGATACAGTATTTGCACATTCCATGTAGTGGCTTCAGAAAAATATAGATGTAAATAGTCTTGCTCTCAATACACCAGCTTGTAATTCATTGTTACCTCGTCCATCTATGTGATAAAGACCATAGAATGTTACCAATGTTATCAAGTGCTTTTAATTGCAGTAGCTCACACATCCAGGCATCACATTATCAGTTGCAATAATAACTAGATTGGCCTCATGAATTTTAATTCAGTGAAATGTCTGGCTAATGGAAATATTATGTTACCTCATCATTGCAAATATGTACAAGAAGCTGAAAGATTGGATTAAATCTGATCTTTTCAGTTTATCTCATATGCATTTTTATTTAAGATATGGATTATTTAGACACATCAGCAAACTCATATAGGCACTGGCAGATGCAGACATAGACACACCACATAGAGTCACACACAGACACAGCCACAGACAAAACCACAGACACAAAGACAGACAGCCACACTCACACACTCACACACTCACACATTCACACGCACTCTTCTGCAGGAATGTGGCGGCCGCAGTCAGCAGCACCAGCCCTAACCCCACTAGAATTGGCTTACCGATGAGAGTGTCCAGTGTGCATGCGCGCACACTCATGCACACACACGCGCGCACACACACACACACACACACACACACACACACACACACACACACACACACACACACACACACACACACACACACACACACACACACACACACACACACACACACACACACACATAAACACAAACTCAAACACACACCCACACCCACACCCACACCCACACCCACACCCACACCCACACCCATCCACAAACCTATTTACTCAAGTATATAAGCATA
>NW_028234422.1:12651684-12654184 GCF_977035675.1 Penaeus japonicus
ACCTGAGACGACTAAGAACAGTGAACTTAGTCAAAGGTGTTGTGGGTGGAAGTGTCTAGAAGGACACACGGGCCACTTTGATATTGCACAGACGTGTCAGTAGCCGTGGAAAGTAACGCTATAGAGGCAGTTTTCTTGATCATATGGCAATGTTTCCATCGGGTATTGGCGTTACCACCACTGTCATTATCATTATCATTAGTATCATTATAGACTATTTATCTATTTTATCATGATTTTAGTAACGTCACCATAATCACCATGCTCATAATCATTATCATCATTTTTTCTTATAATTCCAAATGAGGTTACTTAT
This sequence comes from Penaeus japonicus, assembly GCF_977035675.1. Lineage (NCBI taxonomy): Eukaryota > Metazoa > Arthropoda > Malacostraca > Decapoda > Penaeidae > Penaeus > Penaeus japonicus. The sequence continues at coordinate 12,652,001 of NW_028234422.1, forward strand.
TATATCATTGCTACTATCATTGTCATGATGATTGATATATTTGCTATAATAGTTATCATTTTCATGATTTATTATCATAATTGTTACTGTGATTATGGGTATTACCATCATTAATTAGTCTTAACATTGTTATCGTTTTTGTGGTCGTTAATTCTGTCATAGTTGTCATAATTATTTTCATCTTTAACATTTTCATTATCATTTTCACCATCAGTAATTCTATTATCGTTGTATCAGTCATTATTGTTGCCATTACTTTTTTTTATTGCAAATATCATAATCATTCATAACTATTGATATCATAACAAGAATTCTCATCATAATTATCGTCATCATTTTACATTATTACTTTTATTGTTATCATTATCACTAATACCATTATAGTTACGATCATTATTACAATTGTTGTTAAAGAATGATGATTAGAATAATGATAATAAAAATAATATAAATAACTATTAGCCTTTTTGTTATTATTGTTACCATCTTATGTAGATCTTATCACTGTCACCGTCGTAATTATTATGATTATTAATTATCATCCTTATTATCATTATCATCATCATTGAAATACTATTGGTCATTATCACCATTAGAATGTGTCGTTGTATCTTCATGGGTAGAAATAATAATGTCCTCTAAATAACCATAAAGTCAATGAAAAGAATAAGATAAATAGAGGGAGAGAGAGAGAGAGAGAGAGAGAGAGAGAGAGAGAGAGAGAGAGAGAGAGAGAGAGAGAGAGAGAGAGAGAGAGAGAGAGAGAGAGAGAGAGAGAGAGAGAGAGAGAGAGAGGAATAGAGAGAGAGAGAGAAGAGAGAGAGAGAGAGAGAAGGAAAGAGAGAGAGAGAGAGAAGGAAATAGAGAAAGAGAAAGAGAGAGAGAAACCGAGAGCGAGAGCGAGAGAGAGAGAGAAAGAGAGAGAAAGGTAGAGAGAGAGAGAGAGAGAGAGAAAGAGACAAAGGTAGAGAGAGAGAGTAAGAGAGAGAGACGAGACAGGGAGAGAGAGACTAAAGATAGAGAGAGAAGAGAGAGAAAGAGATATAGAAGAGAGAGAGAGAGAGAGAGAGAGAGAGAGAGAGAGAGAGAGAGAGAGAGAGAGAGAGAGAGAGAGAGAGAAAGAGAGAGAGAGAGAGCTAGATAGAGATAGAGATAGATAGATAGAGATAGAGATAGATAGATAGATAGAGAGAGAGAGAGAGAGAGGCCCAAAATGAACGTCGGCCGCAGTGTGTCCTCTCCTACCTGTTTCACCGAACGCGATCACTTTCCTTGACCTTGGAGCTGGCCAGGTGAGTCATCCTTCCCTGCCCTATATGCTTCTCTACAAAGGTGGTAATGGCGGCTGGGGTCAGGAAAGCGGGAATCCCACTCCATCAAGCATATCAATAGCTCTATCTCTCTCCCTCCTAAGTTTCTCATCTCATTCATACACACAGACGGATTTAGATAGAAAGAATAGAAGAAAAAATGGAAAAAGAAAGAAGAAAAATATGTTTGGAAGTATATTTGTTCGAGTTGGAATATTTTGCTAATGGCGTGACCTCACATGCCTGTCATGAGTGGGCGGCTTCTGTGATCGAATATAGGTTGAGTCCAAGTTGTCTTGATAATTCCAAGGTGCTCGTCAATGGTTGCGTCATACTACACTCTTAAAGTCGTTTTTTCCTACTTGGTCCATATGACATTCATATTACTCTTATTAGACAAATACTGGTGAAAGTATGATTTCATGTTCACCCTAAGTTAAGTTTTGATGATTTTATTTCATTTTATGGGAGAGATCTAAGAGATTGCATCGAAGTATTATATTCCTATTGTTGAGATTGAAGATGAGACGGGAAAGCCTGTTTGTTTATTACACTTATTTAATTATACAAAGTGGGAGCTTCTTTAATGGTAAGCAGTACAAACCCGAGCGACTCTCTCTCTCTCTCTCTCTCTCTCTCTCTCTCTCTCTCTCTCTCTCTCTCTCTCTCTCTCTCTCTCTCTCTCTCTCTCTCTCTCTCTCTCTCTCTCTCTCTCTCTCTCTCTCTCTCTCCCTCTCTCTCTCTCTCTCTTCTCTCTCTCTCTCTCTCTTCCTCTCTCTCTCTCTCTCTCTCTCTCTCTCCTACTCCCTCTCTCTCTCTATCTCTTTCTCTCTCTCTCATATAATTTACAGGTCCATGCATATACAAATAGGTG
>NW_028234422.1:12661684-12664184 GCF_977035675.1 Penaeus japonicus
TTATGGAAATACCATTAATTATAATGTCAGTCATGGTATTGATATTATTTCTGCCACTACTAGTCTAATAATGATGATAATGCTCGTGATGATAATAACGACATTTATGATAATGATATTTTTATCATGATTATTGTCGGCGTTATAATTGTGGTTACTACTATTACTGCTTTTACATCATTATTTATTATCGTTATTTGTATCCTTATTCTCATTATCATCATTATTGCTTTTATCTTTTATTTATCTTTATTGCATCATTGTTATTATTGTGATAATGATAATAAGGATGGTAATGATTATAATGACTCTGAAATAATGACATTACCGCCATATAAATTGTAAGAAACATAATAATGTTAATGGTAGTAATAAGACTAACATAAAAATAATAGTAGCAATAAGGATAAAGTTAATAATTATTAGGTTATAATGATACTAATGATGACGATTTTCATTAAAATGACGATAACAGTGTAAGTGATGATACTGCTATTAATTAATGGCTCAATTGACAATAATGGTACTAATTAGTGATTATAATTATATGATACTACTAACAATGATAGTAAAATGATGATAATAGTATTTTTTTCTTGTCAGTGCTAGCATAGAAAAGAAAAATAATGGATATGATGTGAATGTGGCAACCGCGGCGGAAAACAACCTCTTTTGCCTCCCACAGAAGAAGAAGAAGAAGAAGAAGAAGAAGAAGAAGAAGAAAAAAAAATATGAACAATGAAAAAAGTCGAGAAGAAAACGTAGAAAAAGTATGTAATAATAGTATTTTTGGTATTTGCTGTTGTTTCTGCTATAGTCATCGTCATTATGATAATGATATTAATAATGATCAGAAGGAGAAAAAAGAAAAGAAAAAGGAAACGAATAATAAAAAAGGAAGAAGAAAAGAGGAGACAAAAACAAAGAAAAAGAATAAGAAAAAATAAGTCCAAGGCGAAAAATAATAAGAAAAAAATATAGAAAAACACTCCGAATAAGAATAAGAAAACCCACAAAACAACCGAGAAAGCGAAAAAAAAAGAAAAAAAAGAAAGAAAAAGAAAAAAAAGAAAGAAAAAAAAAAAAGAAAAAATAGAAGCGAGAAGAGATGAGAGCAGCGAGGCGCAACAACATCAGGTGACAACTGGATTCACCTGAACAGATTTCCTCGCCAGCGCCGTCTGACGAAGGGAAGCCCGGGCCGATTACGAACGCGCTTCCGGTGGCGGCGCGCCCTCCCTCCGTGCGCGCTGGCGGGAGGCGGTGGCGTGCGCGGTGGGGGAGGGGGTGGGGGAGGGGAGGGGGACGGGAGTGGGGAGTGGGGAGTGGGGAGTGGGGAGTGGGGAGTGGGGTGTGGGGTGGGAGGGGGAGTAGGGAGAAAGTTGAAAGGGATCAGAGGTGGAGGTGAGGTTAGGGACACAAGGGGATTGGCTTTGTGTATTCATGTGTGTATGTGGAAATGTGTGTGTATTGATGTAGATATGCATACATGCATTCATACACTCATACATATATATATATATATATATATATATATATATATATATATATGTATGTATGTATGTATATACATATAAGTATATTTATAAATATGTATGTATACATAAATATGTATATAAATATACATACACATACACATATATGTATATATGTATATATGTATATATGTATATATGTATATATGTATATATATGTATATATATATATATATATATATATATATATATATATATATATATATATATATATATAAGTTCAGATAGGTAGGGAGGCACTTCTATATCTATAAACACGAATAAGTGATATGTCCTACCGTACATAGGAAATGAAAGACAGTGATATTCTGATATATTAATTGAAATCTGTATTGATTTTAGTTCTGCCATTCTATCACTTAGACAATTAACAGCGTGCGCAGTAATTAGACCAAAAAAAAGGAAAGAAAAGAAAAAAAACTTTAACGATAACGGCGATTCTCCTGCCAGACCTTAGCATTGAATTCCCTTCCCTCTCCTGCCAGACCTTAGCATTGAATTCCCTTCTCTCTCCTGCCAGACCTTAGCATTGAATTCCCTCCATTCTCCTGCCAGACCTTAGCATTGAATTCCCTCCATTCTCCTGCCAGACCTTAGCATTGAATTCCCTTCCCCTTAAAAAAAACAAAAAGCAAGTGAATCCCTCCGGCGTGACTAAAGCTTCCTCGACCCAAAGCCACAACCCGACACGTAAATAAGGGACTTCCCCTCTTAAACTCTTAACATTCACGATTACGGTGTAGGAGGCGCTGCTGCATTTGTGACCTTCTTGAATGGCGTGATGACCCCTGACCCCGTATGACCTTTTGACTTTCAAAAGCTCGTCCTCTGCATCACCATGCACTAAATATGTCGTGCAACGTCAAACTTGCGATTCCTACCTCAGATGTCGATATCTAGTAAACAATCTGGAAATAACGAGATGATCGGGATTTCTCCATTGATTCAGGTTCATCATTGTTGCA
>NW_028234422.1:12669184-12679184 GCF_977035675.1 Penaeus japonicus
AGAAATAAATATCTTTGGGTCATTGTATCTTATAAAAAAAAATAAATCACAACTCTTGTCATAAAACAAATATACTCGCTTAAATCATAAACCCCTCAAGTATAAACACATATATTCACGTATCTATCAATATCCAATACATCTAATATAAAACAAACCACTTATCAGAAACACAACTCGCTAAGTCTCCCCCACCCCCACCCACGCCCCCCCCTCATCCCCGTGTCTTCTCCCACAGCCATCACCTTCCAGCTGGGAACAGAGGACCCGTCTGCCTGCACGACGCCGACTGGGGAGGAGGGCAATTGCAAGCCGTTGGTCAGCTGTACTGTCTTCTACAGTCAGCTGAGGAATAATCCGTCGATTGAATTCATTAACATTTTGAGGAGGTAAGGAGGTGGTTATTGTTATTCATTTTGTTCATAAATGTGTATGGATATTTTTTGTTTTTTAATTTTAAATTGCAGTCTCGTCTTGATCATTGTGTTGTTATTGTTGTTACTGTTTCCTGATTTATCTTGTCTCGTGTCTGTGACGTGTACCCTTTGCGTTGCAGGAGCATCTGCCGCTACGAGAAGGCCACGCCCATCGTCTGCTGCCCCCAGGGATCGCCGGTCGTCTCCACCGAAAAGCCGGTCGTCACCACGGCCACAACCCCCAGTACGACCCCCAGCACGACGCCCAGCACCACCCCTAGCACCACGCCCAGTACGACACCCAGTACCACTCCTAGCACCACGCCCAGCACTACCCCTAGCACAACGCCTAGTACAACTCCTAGTACTACTCCTAGCACAACGCCTAGTACCGAACCCACCACTGCGCGTGAGTTTTGCCGTTGCCATGACGACGAAAAGCTCCCCGCTTGAGCTTTGCTAATTCGCTATTCCGGTCTCGAGTCTTTTGCTTCTGCTGATGATGACCGAATTCACGTGTCAATTCACGCGGTATCTCGTTACACGTATCTTTAAAATCTGAAGGCATAATTTGCTCAGTCTTATCTGTATAGCTAGTTAAATATCACTTCCGCTTTTTTGTTCTATTTTCTCTCGAGTTGCCGTTTCCTCGGATCAAAGATGCCGTTTCCATTCCCTCACAGTGTCCTTCCACCCTACAGAACCCACGGCGCCCCCAGTCCCCACCGGCGCGGATCTCCTTCCCGAGGAATGCGGCAGACCTGACTTTGTACTCAGGATCGTCCAGGGCAAGAAGGCCGCTGAAGGTAGGACCAAGTCTCCTTTCCTATTGCTAGTTTCAACTAATGACCTTCGTTAATCTAGGGTCCATTAGAGGCTGTGTTGATTCCAACGAGCATTCATTCCACTCACATGAATTTCCTCGTACGGAATGCCTCACCTCTAAATGGAAGCTCCCACTCAATAGATTCATTGGACTAATGCCATAAATACTTTCCTCAATCACCACCCACATTCACCACCCACATCCTTGACGTCATCATCACCACGTCATTCATCCCGCAGGCGAGTTCCCGTGGATGGCAGTGCTGGGCTACGAGGACGGACGAGGCCACGTGGACTTCCTCTGCGGTGGAGCTCTCATCACCAATCAGCATGTGGTGACTGCCGCTCATTGCATTCACGACCGAAGCGACTTGTAAGTGGATCCCCTTTTTTGTGAAGACCTTGGGGGGCTCTTCACACAGTTTCAATGGAAAGCTTGAATTAGAGGTTTTGGATATCATTTTTATTACGTTGTGGTGACTGCCCGCTGTCTATATTATCGATAGAAATGATTTGTAAATATATATAGATCTTTCTTTCTTTCTTTCTTTCTTTCTAGAGAGAGAGAGAGAGAGAGAGAGAGAGAGAGAGAGAGAAAGAGAGAGAGAGAGAGAGAGAGAGAGAGAGAGAGAGAGAGAGAGAGAGAGAGAGAGAGAGAGAGAGAAAGAGAGAGAGAGAGAAAGAGAGAGAGAGAGAGGGATAAAGAAAGAAAGAAAGAGAGAGAGAGTTAAAGAAAAAAAAAATATAATTCCAAAATCTAAGAAAAATGTGACACAATAACAAACCAACCCCCAGGGCGGTGGTGCGTTTAGGCGAGCATGATCTCAACAAGGAAGACGAGGCAGACCACGAGGACTTCGATATCGCCGAGAGGTTGGTCCACGAAGGATTCAACACCGTGTCCTTCGCCAACGACATCGCCGTCCTCAAACTCAGCCGGCCGGTCACCTTCAGGAGTAAGTAAAGCAACGACTTATTTCAATATGATTTAATTCGTGTCATGACTTTAATCGGTGTATTGGGTAGGCTTCATTTAAGTCCTCGAAGTATTCCTATTGCGAAAACTAAGAAAGATGATATAGATCAAAACAATAATAATATAATATAAATAAAAATAAAAGTACAAATAACGTATATCAACAATAACAAAAAAACGTCAAAATAAAAGCAAAAATCTACCTCAATTCGCAACACATTTGAATCATAAAAAAAACAATCAATCAAAAGGCATACCAAACTCACCACCTCCATTTGAATCATGAATAAAAAAGAAAAAAAAAAAAGAAAAAAAGAAAAACACAAAAAAACGATCAGTCAAAAGGCATCCCAGCCTCACCATCTCCATTTAAATCATGAATAAAAAAAAACAAAAAACGATCAATCCAAAGGCATCCCAGACTCACCCTCTCCCTCCAACCAACAGAAAACGTGAGTCCTGTGTGTATGCCCCTGATCGATGAACTCCTCCCGAGGAACCTGGTGACCACCGACGGCATCATCGCTGGCTGGGGTTCAGTCTCGTTCAGTAAGTAGTTCAGTTGAGACTCTTGTGTTCACTGACTGGTGTACTGGTGTCTGATGTTGGTAGGAAGTATCATAGTTATAATGACGATGGGAAGTAGCTTCGTAATTGTGTGATTTTTTGAAATTCATATCTAATGTTGGTAGAAGGTGTTACAACAATAAGCATAATTTTTAAAGTTATATTTCCTGTTTGTAGAAAGTATTATAATGATAAAGTTAATTTTTGTATTCATATCTCAAGTTAGTAGAAACTATAGCATGAATAATGTTTTTTTTTCTTTTTAATTCAGATCTAATGGTAGAACATTTTTAAATTCTGATATGATTTTAGAAAGTACTACAGCAATAATGACAATTTTTGAATTCATATCTGAAAGAAAGTATTACATCATCATTGTTAATTTTTGAAGACATTTTGAAGTTGAAAGGTATAGGAAGAGAGAAGAAAAGGAAAATAAGTAATCGGGTGAAATGGGTTTTCTCTACTGATAGTTCCGTTAGCATTTAGCATACAACAGAATAGCACGTAATTATGCAAAGCAAAGTAAACAGATGAACAAAATGAGATTTTACATTTGTTTAGGTGACAATAGACAGAGCCAGGGACACACACACACACACACACACACACACACACACACACAATCACTCACATACACATAGAGGGGGAACGAAAGATAGATAGAGATAGATAGAGAGAGAGATATATAGACCAATGATTAGAGGAAAATCCAACAATTCACAAAGATTCCGCCAAAAGTCTTCGATTAACCCGTCCCCGAAACTGATCCATTACTGGTAACTTCAACAGATAACGTGTCATCCTCTGTGCTGCTGAAGGCGAGAGTACCGATTGTGGAGGAGCCTAAATGCCGCGAGAAATATACAGTGTTCAGACAAATTTCCATTGACGAAACGACCCTCTGCGCTGGCAATGGTACCACGGACGCATGTCAGGTAAGGAACGGAACTCACTGATATGTTTAGATGTTAAAAGTTGTAAAGAAAATAATGATGATAAGAAAATCATTTACGAAATCAATGTATTGTTAAATTAGAAAAAAAAAATGATAATCGTTACCCATATGTTTGAATAATAAAAAGCGAGGTAGTTCACATCACGAATAAATAAATTTCGTTCCGCCACTAACCCGAGTCCACCTTCTACAGGGAGATTCCGGCGGCCCCATGATCATATACCGCCAGAACCGGGCCTACCTCATAGGCGTGGTGTCCTTCGGGTTCAGGTGTTCGGAGCCCGACTTCCCCGGAGTGTATACCCGCGTCACCGAGTATAACGACTGGGTCATCTCTAAGCTCGAGGGAAGAGCTAAGCGGGAGACGCCTCGGCTGGAGAACTAGCGGAGATTCCTGTGCCTTTTTTATTTCTAATTAGGTTACTGTAGTATACCACCCATCTCTTCTTCCTTCGTTTGTTGGTGTCCTTTTCTGGTCGAAAGTGTACCACAGCGATGAAATTCTGTGATCTAGCAGAATGTGCAGCAAGATGCTGTTGATTGGCTGAACTATTTTTCTTGACCAATCAGCGCCCTACACGTGGCGGGTATGGATTGGCAAACCGTTTTCCTTCATTTTGAAATTTAATCGTTAAGTTCACGATTGTTGCTACATTTATTTCATCGTTAATTTCGTGTTTCTGATAGACTTTGAATGGAAGTTTTTCATTCTGCACCTGAGAGGCCAATCTGCTCCCATTATCTTCTGCATTCACTTTTCTTCATGGCATTTTAGCATTTCTAGATATTTATACCGTTAGGCGTATAATACAATAGATTAAAATGACAATGCATATTTCTGAGAATATCAGCTTCGATATATCTTTTCAATGAAGGATTGGGTGAAACTGCCGTGAAATTCTCAACTGACTTTGTCAATCCAAAAGTGAAATTTCGAATACATACATTTCGAGCCTGAGACGCCTTAAAGTCTTTACTCACATAGGTTAATCGCGAGAGTTCAGCTGCTTGAGAGTTGCTACGATTCTGTCATTGGGAGGATCAAGGTGATTGCACGCGGATTCCTCTGCAATTCGCACGTTGCATTTGGATCAAGAGGGCGGCAGATTTTGGGCAATAAACAGAGATTTCTTTTTTTTTTTTTAATCTTTATGGCTATCTTTAGTGCTTTTATGTAAAACAACACCATTCATGATGATGATTCACTTTCCTTTTGATGATTAAAATGTTCCAGTGATCGAATACCGAAGAATTACGATGACCTTCTTGTTTACATTGTTGAAAGTGTATTTATAATTGGATGTTTCTTTTCTATTTCACTGTGATACTCCTGCTGATATTATCATATCACTAAATAAAAGATAGATGAAAAAATGGCAGTTTTATTTACATCGCATCGATTATTGCATTGGTAATATTACATAAGTCTTGCAACACAGACTATGGTAATGAGATATCCAAATCCTCAATTCATGAATTCACATCATATAACAAACAGTATGCAACAGTATCAACAAATAACAAACAGTATGCAACAGTATCAACAAATAACAAACAGTATGCAACAGTATCAACAAATAACAAACAGTATGCAACAGTATTAGGCCTATGCATTTTGATAACTGTTTTGCAACATCACACACGGTTTTACATATGCATATATTGCGTGCGCCATGATTTTCCTTTCTAATGCTGTTTCTACAAAATCTGAAATGGCAGCAAATATCTTACGTAATGCTGCAATGATATTGTGTTATGCAATTGATTCAGTTGTGTATATTTAGCTTCGAACACAAAGATGAGAGGGTGAGAATGAGAAGAGAGAGAGAGAGAGAGAGAGAGAGAGAGAGAGAGAGAGAGGGGGGGGGTAGGGATAGGGAGCGAGATATATAGATAGAGGGACATATATAGATAGGGACTGAGAGAGAGAGAGAGAGAGAGAGAGAGAGAGAGAGAGAGAGAGAGAGAGAGAGAGAGAGAAGAGAGAGAAGAGAGAGAAAAAGCAAATTATGATAATGGACTACCTATGAATCTGCAAAAAAAACATTATTTACTTTGTTATAAATGAAAAAAAAGTGTTCCGCTAATTTAAACAGCACTCAAGAACATCGAAGTATTGTGTCGTGCTACTGCATTAAAAGGATCTGATTGTTAAACCGTTTCATTAAGTGAGAAGGTAAAGGATACTTAGATTTGTCTTGTGCCGAATCATGGAATCTGGAAGTTGGATTGAAATGAAAAAAAACTTCGCCAGAAATTATATATCTATTTGGTATGTTCGAACAGTTCCACATTTTTACAATTATGTTATATGATGTCGTAAGAAAACTCAGAATAAGTTCTCATCTCCTACTATCAAATTGTATTATTTACAAACAAATCCATAACAATGATCATTCTATCTCGACGAATTTCAATAACATTTTCACATTTTTTCTATGGTGCTTTTATCCACCTGTATGTCATTACGTCCGTCTACCTCTGCTCCTTTCTCTCCTGTATTTCAATTAAACAGTAAATAACGTATGTCTCTATCTCTATCTCCATCTTTCTCTGTCTCCTCTTCATCAGTTTATAACAGTCTCTTCTTCCCATTCTTACCCGTATCTCTATCCCTATCTATTTCTCCTTCTTCATCAGTCTATAACAATGTCTAGGTCGCATATTTATTAGTATATCTCTATCTCAATCTTTCGTTTTCTCACTATTCATTACTTAATACCTATCTATTGTTGTTTTCCCTATCAAAGTCCGCGAAGAGAGGGCAGTTTGGGAAGGTCGTGCGGCATAGGCCTGGCTGGTGGGCGTGGGCGGACTCCAAAATCTTCCTCGTGGTTGATGACGTCATGCCGAACAGAGATATTAACCTAGGGATAGAAAAAAATCGTAAATATATATACTTGGGAAAGATTTGAAAAGTTTGGTCGAGGTGTCTACTTTTGATGAGCATGAATACATACATGGAAACAGATAAATGTTAATGATAAATTAATGAACTGATATATAATATCTACCAATTTATACATTTATACATACATATATATATATAATAAAAGATATGCAAACATATATATATATATATATATATATATATATATATATATATATATATAGAAATAAATAAATAAATATATATAAATATATATATATATATATATATATATATATATATATATATATATATATATATATATATATATAAACAACACACACACACATACATATACATATATACATAATATATATATATATATATATATATATATATATATATATATATATATATATAATATATATATATATATATATATATATATATATATATATAAATATATATATATATATATAGTTGTATATATTATATATGCATATATATACATATGAATAAAAAAGAAAGAATTAAAAAGAAAAAAAAAAATAATAAAAAACAGTTGCCAAGGAAGCTGATGCTGCATCATCATATTTTGCACCATCATATACAATAGTAGTTTGTTCTAATTTTCTTCAACTGAGCACTGCGTGGATCTGGTGCTGCTGCTGAAGGGGCAAAAGGCTGTATTGCATTTATAAATCCTCATTTTTCTGCAAACATTGTCCTCATCATTAAGACGAGGAGGTGGGACTGAATTTAGAGGGCGACGAATTATTTTTGTTTTATTAATTCATCTATTATCATCGTATTCTTGTCTTTTGGAATGTGTTCGACTTTGCATTATGCCCATGGTTACAGTTGGCACATTACCTAGAGACTTATTTATAACTCAGCATTTCAAGAGTACATGTGCGCGGTCTATGTCCAAATTTTGAACGATTTCAGCAGAATGGAGTGAAAGATTTATAGATGGCGCAACTGTAAGTTGTCATGCCTTCAGCGATTTTTATGAATTCGTTACTATGTGTTCCTCGTGCATAATGGAAACTCTCTATGCCACTACCCCATTAATTTTATTTGAACACGTTATATAACCTTCTCATTAGAATTTATATAATTCGACCTGATTTCAATTACGTTGGTCCAATGCCCTTTTCCTATTTTTTTTTTTCAAGAACGTTCACTGTTGTTGCTATAAATGTTAGGTATGCTAGAATTTCCTAGTTCTTACATCTTACATGCACTTTATCATGGATCAGTTTGAGTTTCAAGGATACCTTTGTTTTGCTGTAAGGTTCAGTCATCTACACTTGAGAACTACGAGTTTTGTGCCCCTGTTAAGATTCCTTCGATGTACACAAGGACATCCTGCAAGAGTAATTGCTATATATGCCCCAGATAAATGCCTCTTTGTTTTTATATCAATTAGCCATTGTCAGAGTAGAAAAAAAATGTATGTTCAACTTCATACCTTGTACCAACTTGTTGAGAAAGCCATTAACGTTGGTAAACCAATATGCCCAACTTACATAAGGTATAAAAAGGCATTTAATTCAGCAGAACAAGAGGTAATTCTTAATACACAGCTGGCCATGTGCATATTATACAAGACGATTCAATTAAAATAAAAAAGAGTAAACAAAAGAGGCAAGAAGATACCATATCTTCAAAACCATTCAGATTTTGTCTCGAAAATATTTTAAGGAATCTCATCCGGGAACAAATATAACTGGGGAGTACTTTAACCTGAACTTAAGATTTGCAGATGATATAATTCTAATTTAAGATATCGCCAGCGACCTTCATATGGAGAGCTTGAAAGGTTAACAAATGTAAAGTCTAATCGGAATATATACAATGCAACATAATTAAAACTGAATATCCGGTTCTCGAAAAAGATAAGAATAGACATACTAAGTCGAGTACTAAAGCTTAAGTACCTATGATTATGTAAATTATATATGAAAAAATGTTTAATGGATAATGAATGTTTAATGCATATGGAAATACGGGAAAACCATTATCATTTATTTAAATCGACAAACCTAAAACGCAAAATTTACATCAATGTGTACTACCAGACATAAGGATGTGAATCCTAGAAGCTAGATAAATTAATAGAAAATAGGTTAAGAATGGCATAGAGAGCAAATAAGAGACTGGTGTTAGTAATAACTAAATAAGAAAAAAAAGAAAAAGAGAAAAGAAAAAAAAGAAAAAATGAAAAAAGAAAGAAAAAAGAAAAAAGAAAAGAAAAAAAATAAAAAAAGAAAGAAAGAAAGAAAGAAAAAAAAATACATAGAAGTGATAAACTACAAAATAAGGATGGTAGGCTTAGACATACATCTGTAAAAGATGCTAGTAGATGAGCTAAGAGGCTAACCTAACTGGGCACGGCGAGAGAAAGTACACAACGTGGTTAGGTTAGAGTTAGACAGAAAGAAGAGAGAAAAATTAAAATGTTTACGTGGCCTTTGTCCTGAGACCGACTGTGGAGGCTAAAGATGATATTCTATATATTCACTGCCAATCTATATCTATCAATCTTACTTTATGTCTTTTACATAAATAACTAGAACTAATAATCTTTGAAAGCTCTTCTGAGAAACGACTAGAACAACCGAACGAAGCCTCCTTACCCCGCCAGTTTAAACCACGCGCCGCGATGGAGTCTTCGGGAAGCGCTGCACACCACCCGCGCCAGGCAGTCTGGGAAAGCCCTTGACACCTGAAATGAAACATGCATCTGAGACTTGCTTCTGGAGGGGAATGGAGAATTAAGAAAAGGAGGGAAAATACAAGATCAAATCTGGAATTAATAATAGAGGAAAAAAGAAATATTTAAATTCTGAATAGGTGACGGTTACCTGAAAAGCCCAATTGTTGATGACATTTACGGTTGTGGGGAGCAAATCCACGCCCTCGCGTCCGCAGTTGCATCCAAGGTCGCCCACGCCCACGCGGAGATCCCAGGGTGATGCTTGTATTCTGTTGGATAAAAGGGTTAATTCGTATGAGAAGCACGCATGAATAAACACACATACAAGGACGTACTTGATATTGATGTATTTACAAATAAACACACATACAACATATATGCGTACACAGTATATAAACCTTGTAAATAAATGTATCTCTAGTTGTGAAGCTTTACGGAAAGCCACAAAAATGACACTACAATCCATAGTTATCATTCAGTAATCATAATACAGAGAATACTACTAATTATACTTATACGAGTACGACTACACAACTAGTGCTACTACTACTACTGCTGCTATGACGACTACGACTACCACTACTACAGCTGCTGCTACAAGTACTAACACCAGTGCTGCTGCTACCACTACAACAAGTAAAAACAAAAACGTGAATGAAGATAATAA
>NW_028234422.1:12686684-12689184 GCF_977035675.1 Penaeus japonicus
TATATATATATATATATATATATATGTAATATATATATATATATAATATATATATATATATATATAATATATATATATATATTATATATATATATATATATTATAATATAATATATATATATAAATATATATATATATATATATATATATATATATATATATAATATATTATATATATATATATATATATATATATATATATATATATATATATATATATATATATATATATATATATATATATACACACACACACACAATATCTGTGTGTGTACATATGACAGCCTGCATCGAGAGGAGCGTCCTCCTTACAGCCATGAGCGTCTCCGAGGAAGCGCCACCCGCGAAGGATATCGATTCCTTGACCTCCTTCCGAGGAATCCCTGGCATCCCAACTCCTGCGCTTCTTTGTTTGTTTGCGGTGTTTGTCTGGCGATGGGAGGACTTCTCTTACCCTTCCATTTATTTGATTTAATATTCAAGCATTAGATTGATGTACTTTTTACTTTGTCTCAGACTGCTCTTAAATTGTATAGGGACATTTTTATCTCATTTGTTTTAGGACATTACGTCATCATGTATACATACATACATATATATATATATATATATATATATATATATATATATATATATATATATATATATATATATGTATATATATATATACACACTCACACAGACACACACGCACACAGACACAAACGCACACAGACACACACGCACACAGACACACACACACACATGTGTATATATATATATATATATATATATATATATATATATATATGTGTATATATATGTATATATATATATATATATATGCATATACTTCCACATAGACATATATATATATATATATATATATATATATATATATATATATATATATATGCACATACATATGTACACACTTATATATATATATATATATATATATATATATATATATATATATATATATATATATATATATTTATATATACATATATATATATATATATATATATATATATATATATATATATATATATATATATGTATGTATGTATATATAAAGATAGATAGATAGATAGATATAGATATAGATAGTGGGAACATTTTTATATATCCTATTTTAGCGGAAAAATGACGGACAGTGAAATTGAATATTTAAAAGATATGCATTCCGTTAAATATTCACCCATTAATCTTATGGTACTGCAATCTATCGATTAACTTCATCCACTTTTCAATTTTAAAGAAGTACTTTATAAATATAAGGAAAGCAGTCGGAACGATAAGACAATATACTAATATATAATGTGACAAAAGACAGGATGTCAATAACTTAATGTAAAAGAACATGGTGTGTGGCAACGTGTAATAAAACAAAAATGCCAAGTAAATAGTAACACAAAGAAAAGATAAAACGAAACAAACAAAATATACTCCAAAGAATAAAAAAAATATATAGGTCGTAGAGTTCCACAAGGATTAGATAGATGCCTATTGTTTTTCCTGCGTTTTTCTTGTTGACAACTAGTGCCCTCCTGAATGTCTTAAGCAGCGGAAATAAGCAGAAAGGTAGTTGGGGAAACGATAGATAGAGAAACAAGTATTATGGTTCATATAGATCTTATGAACAGGCGTAAACATCTCATTAAACACATGATTAAGCAATAGAACAAATCACACACACACACACAAACGCCCACACACACACTTGAACGCCCACACACACACATATACACGCCCCCCCCCCCCCACACACACACACATACACACGCCCTCCCCCACCCCAACACACACACGCATAAATACATATTAGTCAATCGACTTAAGAGAAACATTATTGCAGCTACAGGAGATCTCACGACCTAATACCAGTCGGGTCATCTGAGCCTGGGTCTCGCTTTCTTCTGAGAATTGTTCTCCACTCTTTTTTTTTTTTTTTGAATGTGCGTAGTTGCTAGTGCGTATGCGTTGTCCCGCCACTTACTGAATGGCGATAATGTTAACTGGTGATGATATTAGGCGGAGTAATTGTCGGAAATCTCGCTCTTTTTTCGGCTGTCGAGGAAGAAGGTGGCGGGCCTCGACAGCGGTAAGGTTCTTGTTCTGTGTTCACGTGTAGGTTTTGTGTATGTGCTCTCTCTCTCTCTCTCTCTCTCTCTCTCTCTCTCTCTCTCTCTCTCTCTCTCTCTCTCTCTCTCTCTCTCTCTCTCTCTCTCTCTCTCTCTCTCTCCCCTTCTCTCTCTATCTATCTATCTATCTCTGCATATTATCTAATTCTACATGCATATATTTATACGACCATACACGCACGTACAATCGTACATCTTCACATACATATAAATCCGTATATGCATACTTTATAAGTATATATCTATATATCTATAAGTGTGTGTGAAAGAGGAAAAAGATACACACAATGAAGGAGGAGACAGCAGTTTCGAAATCCCTCTTCTCCATTACTTCAGACGTGAAAATGAACGCCAGTAGGATTAAAAAAGGTGTG
>NW_028234422.1:12714184-12716684 GCF_977035675.1 Penaeus japonicus
AGGTGTGCCTCAAAGCACACAAAGATGGCAAGCGGGACACCACTGCCAAGTGTCCCAACTGCCATAAAAAGCACCACGCCTGGAGCCTTGGATGTTCCGTCAGGAAGGAAGAGGCTCTTCGGCAGCAAGAGGTCGTTGCAAAACGACCAGACATTGTTCCCGCCCCTCCAGGCACCGCCCAAAGCGAAACCACCGCCGGATACCTCCAACACAAAGGAGTTTCCGGCTCTGGTGGACTTTCCAAGATGGAAACAGACCCGGAAGGGGTCTGGGAAAACCTCAAAGGATACCCCAAGAGTGGAGAGACTGACTCTGGTTACAGAGAAGGACTTGACGCTCCTGCTGACAACAGTCGTCACAGCAGTTGCGACAGCATTGGGAGGGGCCAAGGAAGAGACGGAGAAGGCAGTCAAGGCTGCCATGACGACAATGACTCAGACTGTCGCTGCCCAAGGCCTCAACTCCCACTCCAACTCAGGGCGAGACTTGTCTCCCCGACAAACCTGCGGCCAAGACCACACTGGCAGAGCCTGCACCCAAACCCCAAAGGGCAAGATAGCCACGACCATCCAAAGTGAAGGTCAAGGCAACCAGGAGTTCTCCACCACCCAGGAGACCTAGCCCTACTAATGGCTCGACCTGTCCTGACGACAGCGACGAGTCAAGTGAGGAAATCATGCTCAGTGAGGAACTCACCAAGGAGTTGTCAGACTCCGAAATGTCTGACGTTACCCGCACTGGGGAGTCGAACACTGAGATCAAACACCTCGATGTCACTGAGATATTGGAGTCAGACTAGCACTATGGCTACTAACCTAAGCATACTGCAGTGGAACATCAACAGCTTTTCCTTAAGGAACGCTCTTCTCCACGCGATCGTGCGATCTTAGAACATTGATGTTGTCATGCTCCAGGAGACTCTATCAGGGGAATCTGTCCGCTTCTCGGGATATCATCCCTTTGTGTTGCCGAGTACGCAAGGCACCAGAGGTTTGATTACCCTTGTGAAGTCGACTATCCCCTGCTCCCTGATTGCCGATCCTGTGCAGTGTGAATTCCTTGCTATTGAGATCCATTTGGCCGGGGGTCCCCTCAAGCTGTACAATGTATACAGCAGGCCAAACTGTAGGAGCTTAGATATCAGAGAAGTCTGTGCTGCTGTGGCACACGAGCCAATTCTCATAGGGGGAGATTTCAATGCCCACCACCCCATCCTGTCTTCCGCAAAGAGACGTGATGTGGATGGCTGCCACATAGCCGAGGTGGTAGAGTCGTGCCCCGAGATTACTATTCTCAACAGCCAGGAGCCTACGCACATTGGCGGGGGGAGGGGGGGTCCTTGACCTCACCTTTGTCACTGTGGCTCTGGTCGAGAGAATTAGTTGGTCTGTGGACAACACTGCCACTGATGATCACTATGGGATAGTCACCACCATCTTGGATGCTGGCCCGGCACCCGTGCCCAAGCACAATCCTCGATGGAAGGTGGACAGGGCCAACTGGAAAGCCTTCCAGGAGGCCCTGGCCAGGTGACTCAGAACCAGTGACTTCTCACTTAACGATAATGTGGATATACTTGAGGCCAGACTAGTAAATGCCATAGACGAGGCAGCCTCAGAGACCATCCCCAAAACTCATCTGTGGTCTGGGTGTTTCAAGGACGCCTGGTACTACAATGATGAGATTAAAGAGGTCAGCCACAGAATCAATATGTGCAGAGACACTTCCGCAGACAGAGAACCTCCGAGAACCAAGCTCTTCTGAGAGAGGCTCTCAGGGATGCTCAGGAAACTGCTAAGAGGGTAAAGCAGGAAAAGTGGCTGGAGTGTTGTGAGTTCTTTGGCCACCAAACCTCCCTTTCAGAACTGTGGAACCGTATCAGACGGGCCACAAATCGCTCAGCCCCCAAAAAGACCCACCATGACCCGCGGTCGGAGGCGGAGAGACTGGCACTCAAGTTCTCTGCTAGAAAAAGTAGCGTCGGCCTACCAGCAGAGTTGAGGGCATGCCAAGAAGAACTGCTCCCAGACAGGCATGCCCTCATCAGAGAAAAGGCGGTTGAGCCTGATGATAGAGATGTCATGTTCTATCTGAGGGAATTATGGCGGACATATAACACCAGTTCCCCGTCAGCTCCGGGTTGTGATGGGATCTTCTACCCCATCATTTCCCACCTAGGACATGTAGGTGAACTTGCACTCTTGCATCTCATCAACAAGTCCTGGGAAACTTCCTCGCTGCTACAGTGCTGGAAGAAGGCTGACATAGTTCTGTCATTGTCTTCCTAGACCTGGAGAAGGCTTTTGAACTGGCAAGCCCACTCGCCATTCAGGAGATCCTGATCCGCAAGGGAATGAAAGGCAGACTACTTGCCTGGATTGGTGATTATTTTCGGAGCAGAACTGCCAGAGTGAAGTTCCAAGGTCTTTCCAGGCACTTGCCCCTGGAGAATGGCACACCACAAGGAGGGGTCCTTAGCCTGGCTCAGTTTAATACCCTC
>NW_028234422.1:12746684-12754184 GCF_977035675.1 Penaeus japonicus
GGAATCCAGAACTGAAGGATGTTGTTCAAAGGGCCAGAGATATTTTCCATCTTGTTCAGAAGCTTGAGTTGGCACCCATACAATGGTGGAGGCTAAAGGAAACTGCAGATTTCAAGCAGCTAAGACAAATAAACGATAATCTCTTGAAGTAAGACGAAAAGTATGCAGATTTCTTATTTGATTTACATGTGTATAGTGAGCTAGAATGAAGTGAAATATGGCTGGAAAAATGTAACTCTTTTCTTGATATTGAAGAAAGAAAAAAAAACTATGACTGTTGTGATATTGATAGACCTAAGTTTATGATCTTGTATGTAATTATCGTAAAGGTAACAGTGATTATTGTAATTTAAGGATAAGAAGACAATGATTTATCCTCTTGTATGTCTCTTCTATAGCTATGTCAAAGCCTCAGTCACAGATGCATGCAAGTCTCTAGAAGCTCGCAGTCCAAACAGTCAGGAGGAAATCAACATAGTGGAGAAGTTGCTCCTTGACCCTGAACTGTCTTTTGAGGATGTTCATGTATATCTCATGGACTTGCTAACAGCAGGAATAGATACGGTACTTACTTAGTTGTTTATCATTTACTATTATCTTTTATGTTTGTGTTCACATATTATACCATTTACCTAAAAGGAATTTTACTTTATTTATAGTTTGATGTTTAAGTTTGATGATTTAATGCAGTATTGATTTGATATGGTAATTTATATTTCCTTATTTGCCATACCATTTTTGTTTGTTTATCTTTATATCTATGCATGCACACCCTTATTGCTATTATTCATTTCATAGTCAATCTCATTATAATATATATAATAATCTCTAGAGCTGCATTTAAACGATATGAGTTGATATAAGTCAAAGATTCATGAATCATCTTGAATTGCCAGTCTTGTTCTTATTAACTGAAATATGTTCTTTGTAGAACTATTTACTGCAAGTCATTTCATTCAGAATTTCTTTAAGGTCATTAACCTTCAAAATTATTGAAATTTACAGACAGCCATGACTGTGGCCTTCACACTTGTAAAACTTGCCCAGAATCCAGAGAAGCAAGCAAAGCTCCATGAGGAAGTTGATGCAGTACTTGGGGATGGAAAGGAGCTTCTGACTCCCAAGCATATGGCTGACCTGAAGTTCACAAAGGCCTGTGTCAAAGAAACACTACGGTAAATGATTTGTTTCGGTAGTCAACCTTGCACAATTTTTTCACTTTGACTCTATTTGTACTGAATTATTGGGATGGTAATTGTGTGAGTTTTTCATGCTTGTCAGAAAACATGTCATAAAAAGATTGCAAACAGGAGGCTATTTTAAAGTGTGCTATTCAAATTACCATGTGATATATAATGATGCTTAAAAAATATATCTGACATTTGGTATGATCATGTTTCCTGTCAGTCATCTATGAGAACACAAGAAGGCAGAACAGCATTTTTTATTTTTGATAATGCTTTTCAGAACTAATTCACCTGCAATTTTGACCATGAGAAAGCTGTATGAAGATACTGTGCTCGGTGGTTATCTAGTGCCAAAAGGGGTAAGTCTCTATCACAGTTTACTAGTGCAGTTGATTATTGTTATGAGTATATATTTTTGTCCTGCGAATATATATTTATATACTAATCATGGAACTAGATTAATATTTTTCAGATATTTTAAACTGCTTTTTTGTGATATTGATTTGTCTTAAGCATTATATACAACCATTTTTTTTTTTCTGAGATGACTTCTACATTTACTATTTTAGAAACAGAAGTAGACCACATCCATGCATTCATACACTAAACGACCCAAATTTCCCATTATGTTCCAGTTTACAGTGAATGTCTTGCTCAATATTGCGGGTAAGCAGGAAGAGCACTTCCCTAATGCTTCAGAATATGTGCCTGAGCGCTGGTTACGTCATCACCCACTGGGCCCAATCAACCACTATGCCTCCATACCTTTTAGCACTGGCCTACGGAACTGTGTAGGACGCAGGTTATCTGAACAAGAGTCTTACACCATTGTTACTAGAGTAAGTGTACCTGAACCTAATTACAAACAACTAGAAATTGTCTATTATGAAGCTATTTTTCTTATACCTAATCTTATTTTTGCAAGAATGAAACTTAATATGTGATTGGTTCTGGCTCTAAAATTAAAACCCCACTGATTTCACTTTATATACAGCTTCTTCACAAGTACCAGCTGGAGTGGCATTATGAAGACCTTGATCCTGTCATGAATATTGTGGTGACACCTGATAAACCTCTCCGGCTGAGAATGATAGAAAGGAAATGATCTGGTGGTCGGCAAGACTGTCCTTTTCTACTTAATCTACAGTTACAACAGATGGATATGATATTTTCTAATGAAAAAGCAGTTACTTGACTCAATTTAGAATAATTATGAGAAGCTAATATAATATCTTGAGATTGTGTAAAATGAAAAATATCTATTTCAGTATTCCTTTTTAAAAGATTGGCAGTTGCTCTGATTTGATATAAAGTGCAATACCCTTTTTAAGTCTATAATGTTTAAACTCCATTAAAAAAATATATATTGTGTATTTGCTGGTCAACCATGGTACTATTATTTTTGTTAAATAATCTTTTGTAGACAGAGTCGTGATATTTTTATCTATTTTCACTTTTTAGAAATAAAGATTTCTGCTAGGTACCCTTTTATTCTTACCTGATAAAAATCTCAAATATCAAATGATGATTCTCTGAATAACCAGGAAAAAGTTTAAAAAATGTATTTGGTTCCCACTAAAAAAAGGTGCAACTTTCTAATTTTGACAAAACTACTTTCTATGGGTTTCTTGCATTTTTCTTAATGTGCTCTTTGTGCCACTTTTTGAAATTTTGTTTTTGTATTTTAGATTTTATATGAACTATAAAAGTTCTAAAACATTTTAATTTGGAAAGGGGTGTTTATTGTAGAATATTCAGAAGTGCTATGGAGAACCCCTGTAGGCCTTAGCTCTTGTTGAATGACATAATGCAAATAGAAATATTTTAGAAGTTTTGATATATACAGTTCATATTTTACAAGATTTGAAGTAATTCATGTTGTATGCCACATTATAAATGCATATAAATACTAGAAAATAATATTTTCCTAGAGATTGTATTGAAAAAATCTTTCAACCCTTTACTGTATTTTTCTCATAAGATCACTATTAACACTATTATGTTGTTGCATAATAGTGTATAATAGTAATTGCAATAATAGTAACTGCAATTTTCAAAGTTGTACGCTTATATCAAGCATGGATAAAGGCATAATAGAGTGTAGCTTCAGAAAGCAAGAGATGTAATTGCCTCTCTTGCTTTGTGCAGCTACTCTCTATTATACTTTTATCCGTTCTTGATATAAATGTATGACTTTCAAAATTGCACTCCCAATAAATAGTCTTTTTTTTTGAAGTTGTGAGGTTGTGAAGTACATGCTATTCCCTGCTCTTGTGTTAAGCAAGCTTAAGCCAAAGTGGCTCGTGATCCAATTTATAATGACACATCTACCCTGACCAAGAATTCTCTGTGCTGTAAGGAGAACAATGGTCAAGAGGTAGATATTGTTGGAAGGCGTGCTATACTGGAGACTGTCAATGGTCTAGATTGTGTATGTATGACATTGTACTTAATGTCCATCCCCTATGCTTCGCCTGAACATGACAGAGAGTCTTGTCTTTGTTTGATAAATCAGGTACCCTATTTACATTCGAAAGGGGATATTCTGATCAACCCATGTTAGAAGATGTGAACTTTTGTACTCCATTGCAAACGAGGATAGATTTGCTTGAATGGTCCCCAGGACTGGTCACTAATGCCACCTGCGAGGCACCCCAGATAGGTTTTATTTCAGAGCAAGGAAGCTTCACCTGACGTATCGGGACTTTTTCATTAACTATTTATAATACTAAAGCCATAATTGTGTTCGTCATTTTATTTTGCTTTTGTTTTACCATTTTGTGGTACTTAAATGTGCCATTTGACTGTTCATAGCTCAAACACCTTGGCTATGTGCTTGCCGACCACATTTTATCTCTGGGAAGGAGACAGGATAAGTAGGTTAGTTTTGAAGCCCCCCCCCCTGGCCTTCTGTATACATTATACACCTTGAGGAGGCCCCGGACCAGGTGGATCTCAACAGCAAGGAATTAGACGCCATTTCCAAATTGCACTGGATCTGTTTTGACCAGGTTTATTATAACTTTGTGTTCAGCAGCACAAAGGTATGGTACCCTTAGATGTGAACTATCTGTTAAGGTTTCCTGGAGAATGACAGTGCTAGAAAATGGCACTCCTCGCGTATGCATAGTATGCATAGAGTAGAGGCCATCATACTACTCTGAATCGGTTACATCTGCGCCAACTATGATGTCAACATGTTCCGTTTCAGTGTCAGATACCTCACTAAGGGTTTGTGAGATTGTGGAGGGGCTTCTCAGGGGCCTCTCGGGAGGAGACCCCTTGGTTGCCTTGTCCTTTACTCTCGCAGATCTCGACTTTCTTACACTCTGAGGTTTGGGTTCAGTCTCTGCCCTGAGTAGGAGTGGCGTTGGGTTCTTGGGACTCTGCTCCCTCTCATTCAGGGCACTGACGGTCTAGATCATGGCGACACTGATTACCCTCTCAGTCTCGCTACTTGTCCTCACCAAAGCTGTTGCTACCGTAGTACAGAAGCGTCAGGTCACTCTCCTGAATGAGAAGGGGTCTATCTGCTCTTGGGGAGGGCTCTTTAGTTCCTGTGTCCCTTCTGGACCTAGTCATTTCTCGGAACACTCACTAGTGCCGGGAATTTTGTATCGGAAGTGTCCTGCTGAGAGTTTGCAGAGGGCGGTGCATCCTTCCTCTTCCGAAGGGAGGAGAGGAGCTTACCCTTTTGCTCTGCTACCAGTCATAGGTGCCCTTGAGTTTAATAGTTTTCCAACAACCTCCTGCCGCCTGAAAACCGCCTCTTTCCTGGCAGAACAGGCTTGGGTTGAGAGGTGATGACATCCAAGTCAATGACCGAAAAAACAAGAACTATCTTAACCTACCTGTCTTCAGGAGCCAGAGCCGCAATGATCAATTTTTGTCCATCTGTGAGCTTATCGGCTTCCTGGAGGAAATTGAACATGGCCTGATTTTTAGAGATAATGATCAATCCCTTATCTCTGGCGACCCGGAACGCCAAGCGGCATTGCCTCTGCATTTCCAAAGCCACCAATAATTAGTAGGCATTGACAATCCCTCATTTTAGAGGGTACCTTAAACTGAGGCAATTGGCTGGAGTCTCCAGACTCCTCTGCGAGTTCGGTCTAGGCAGACTCGTTCTAGAACGACACCAGTGTCTTGTTCACTTTGGCTGCAGGCCTTTAAGAACCAGCCTAATCAAGTGACAAATTAGTAACAATTTGACTCTAGCATAGCTCAAGAGACAGCCGATGGACCTGATTAAGCCTGGATCAGGCCACCAGTCTTGTTGGAATAAAGGACCAAAGAGGCGGTTTACTAGCCATAGATAGGGCATACTCTTACATGGTCTAAGCCACTGATTTAATGAATTAAGCCTTTTTTATATTAACTCAGTATTGTGAGGCAGGGATTCCCTCATGACCTGAGATATACTGCTTTCTGATTCTGCTTCCGCTTATTGCCAGCACCTGACTCCAGGTTGAAGCTGTATTTATTAGCTCTAACCCTAGATTACCGGTGTCCCCATACTAAGAAGGCAAGAGAAAACAGAAGCGGATGACAAGAGAGAACGGAGCACACAACTCTGAGCTCTAGCCTCACCACCTGGATTGCAAGTGTAGTTTTGGGCCACCCCGCAATGAATTGCTGCCGCAGAAAAATGTCTGGGGAGGAATGACCCCATCGGCCAGGTTATCTCAGTGCTGGCCATATCCAGGGTGGGCTCAGCTGAGAGGAGAGCTCAACACCCTGGACAACGACAAGGGGATTTATAAATGCTTTTCAGACCCATGTCGGCGATGAAGAGATAGACCCTGGCGATGAATTCAACTGGGTGAATTTCGGATCCACCTTGGTCATGCGCAGATTTTGGTCATTCATTATTGATAATGAGGGACCTTCAGACGAGGGGAGGCAGGTCAGCGGGTAAATCGAGTTTCGTGCCAGTATATAAAAATAAGAAACTTTCCTATGAATTTTAGTGCCCAACTTCATCGGAAAAAAATTGATTCTTATATGAAGTAGCTACAAAAGTAAGCTTACACACACACACACACACACACACACACACACACACACACACACACACACACACACACACACACACACACACACACACACACACACACACACACACACACACACACACACACACATATATATATATATATATATATATATATATATATATATATATATCACCGACGACGTTACAAAACTTCAGTGGTTTTCCGAAAGCAAACGAATTCTGGTCATCTGAGAGCACTGGAAAAATAATGTTTTTTCTTATGTTTGATCCGCCCAAAGTACATAATGTGTCGTTCAAGGCTGGAAAGACAGTGTTGTCGGTGATGCTGTTTATGCATTTATTTTTGTAACTTAATGGGATAAACTGCACTGATATTTTAGAGCGATTCGATATATAATATCGGCATTTTGTCACAGAAAGATGACAAATGCTTTCGAAAATACTCAAATTCACATTGCTTTTTTAAAATTTCCCTTTTTTCCTTCTGACAAGCTCACCGACTAGACCGTAGCGCGTTGTTACGATATGAAATAATTTTATTTTAGTGGAAATAGCATCAAAATACCTCGACAACCGAGTTTTAATTAAAAAAAAAAGAAAGTGAGATAACCGTTTTTTTCTTTATTAGAAAATGATCCGTTTTATTGATACCAAATTACTCAAAAACTTAAAACAAATTTAAAAATCCGCCTTCGAGATTTCCTAGGTATTGGAACAAAGTATATTGGATAGTTTTTCTTTCTATATGTCTTGAGTAACGGTTTATTAGTTATTCTTGCCACGACCCTTTCAAAACCTTGAATTAAAAAATCGGATGCGAGGGGTAGGGGGGGGGGTAGCGCTCCCCGATTAAGATGCATTTCCAAATACTGCATGTACAATTAGCACAAGTGAATGCTCTCTATCCCCTGAATAAAGCATTTACCTGTCCCACGTGGGTTTATTTTTTTAAGCTATAAGGTAGAGCAGTGTAGGCTTATTTTAAGGTCTCAGACGGTCTCCTGCAGGTTGCAAATTCTTTGCCATATCTGTTTACATTCATATCTGATAAGGAAAGCAATATTCCCCTGTTACACCATGTAAACTTTATCATTATGTTCACGTATAAACATAGGTGTGTGTATGTTGCGGAATTGAATTTAAAAACATGAAACCCGCACTGCATACTGATGAAAAACAATAGTTTTTATAAAAAAATAAAAAAAATAGTGGACAAAATCAATTCTTATTCCAATGCTACTTAACCGGGGAATTTTGAACGATTTTGTGGCTATTTGTAGTAAAGTAACTGATAAA